>NC_057808.1:497920174-498043937 GCF_018294505.1 Triticum aestivum | reverse complement strand
CCGCATCGGGCGCTGCCGCCCGCTTCCCCTGCTCCCTGGTGGCCGCCGAGGCCGGCCCTCTGCGGCGGCTGCCGCCGGCGTTGTCGCCCCGCGCCTGGTCGCCGGGGACGGCTCCGCCAGTCAGATCCGGCCGCCTCGGCCCTGGGATCGGGGCCATCTCCGATCTGGCGGCTGGTGGGCCGGGGTTCGCCGGATCCACCGGATCTGGCCAGCGTGGCCTTGCCTCGTCTTGCCCGGCTTGGGTGTTCGCGGTGTGGTGCTCCCTAATGGCGGCGATGCGGGTCGTTCTCCATGTTTTGACGGGATGTGTGCGGTGGGTGGATGCCGGGGCGGCGGCCTCGGGCGGTGTGGACGGTGTTGCCTCTTTGGCGGGCGACGGCCGTGGGTGTTGGTGGTCCGCGACTTCGGCCGTGCGGGCGGCGAGGTCTCGGTGGACGTCTACTACAGTGGGTCGGGGTGCCCCGTCACCCGGCGTGCCTGCTTCGATGAAGTCGAACGCCTTCTTCAGCTGCGTGCGCTCCTCTGGCCAGGTCTTTGGCCGAGTGGATGGGATGGGGGCGGGACCGGGGGAAACCCTTGGCCGTCGGCGGAGGCCACGACAATGGCGGCGCCTTTGCTGGGCGTCGGTTCCCTTCTTGGAGGCCTTGTCGAGGTCCGCTCCCATCTTTCACTGTGCTCTTCTTTTGGGCGAAAGCTCTAGTTCCCCTTGTGGGCGACGGCGTCGTACCCTCGTCGTGCTCCTTCTTGAAGGCGTCGCCTCGGGTTCCCGGAATCACGGTGGGCGCTTTGCGGTGCGTGTGAGGTGTTTGGCGGCGGCAATGTGTGCAACGTTTCATCTATTCTACCGCCGGTCTTCCTCTTGTGGTAGCACTCCTTCGGCTTGGAGATGGACTGGCATAGGTGGTGGTCGTCATTTGGCGTCATGGTGGCGTCGATGGCGGAGGAACCTGCCAAGGTTGGTACCTCAATCTGCTCTGAAGATGGACAAGTGGAAGATGGTGGCAACGACACATGTCAGTGCGTCGGACTGGATTGTGCCCCGGACCCGGTATGTGGCTCGGTCGGGGCTTCCAGCTTTAGATGTTAGGCTTAGGTGAGAGGCCTGGGTATGTGGCCCAGCTTGCACCCCTTCATCATATGGATAGGAGTAGCGGCATATGTTGCCAAGATGGCGGATTCAGGCATATTATTGTACTACTTTGTAAGGTCGTCGAGAATAATCAATAAAATGGCCGCATGCATCTTTCAGATGCAGAGGCCGGGGGTCATCCCCCTTTTCTAAAAAAATATATAATAGAAGTAGTACTGATACTTTTCCTTTTCCTGGGCAGGTCATCATTTGATTCAGCACTAAAAGAAGATGATTAGCACATATAATCAACACCGGCGAGATAGATAGATAGATCAACATCATTGCGAGGAAATGACGTTGTGAATTGGTGAGATTTCCATTAACAAACACGATGGGCCATAAGCAAGAGGGATTAATGAATGAGGCTAAGCAATAGCAGACAAAGAGTTTTATGAGCAATAAGGAAACGCAGAACTTCATAAAGAGAAGGCATCTTACCAACGTGCATTCCACCAATAACAAAATGCAAAAACGATTTATCTATACGCTCTGTTGGCGCCACTAACTCTGAAGAAAACGGTCAGTGGGGTTTTGTCACTGAGTGCAGGCATCAATCAGTCTGTCTTTGACCGTGCCCTCGGGGCCAAGGAGTCGGGTACAAAGGCACACGACAGCCAAAGTCAATTTACTAGGTAGGAAAAACACGGACGATCACCCATCACCCACTCCCAAAATCCGCGGTATGAACAAAATCGCGTCGCGAAAACGAAAACGAAGCGGTCAACCGAAGCTTTTGGTTTTATTTTGCATTTGCATGGATGCGCGCCAATGATACCCCGGACATCATCATTAAACAAAGAGAGAGAGAGAGAAAGAAAGAAACATAGAGGCCATGAACAAACGATGCACTCGCCACCAACGAACACCCAAGGAATAACAAGCGGAGAAAGGCGCCGGCCGGCTATATAAGCCGAATTGAACGCACGGCAGGACATATACTAGAACACAAATTCCAAGAAAAGAAGCAGCAGACATTCCATTACCTATGGCGATGATGGGGTCGACGGCGGCGGTGCTCCTGGCGCTGGTGGTGGTGGCGTCGCCGCTGCTGCTGGCGGCGTCGCAGCCGGTGGGGGCGCCGAGCATGGCGCCGCCAGCCGCGGCGCCGGCGACGAACAACTCGCGGCTGGAGAAGGCGTACGTGGCGCTGCAGGCGCTGAAGAAGGCCATCACGGACGACCCCAAGAACCTGACCAAGAACTGGTGCGGCCCCGACGTGTGCAGCTACTACGGCGTCTACTGCGCGACGGCGCCCGACGACCCGTGCGCGCGCACCGTGGCCTCCGTGGACCTCAACCACGGCGACCTGGCCGGCACGCTGCCGGAGGAGCTGGGCCTGCTCTCCGACCTCGCCGTCTTCCACCTCAACTCCAACCGCTTCTGCGGCGCGCTCCCGGACGCGCTCCGCTCCCTCCACCTCCTCCACGAGATCGACGTCAGCAACAACCAGCTCACCGGCAACTTCCCCTCTCAGCTCCTCTGCCTCCCCAACGTCCAGTACGTCGACATCAGGTACGCACGCATCATCATCATCATCATCATCTGCACCTCCGGTCCTGCACCGCACTTCACAGAGGTTTAACAACTCACTGTCTGTCCATGGCGTCTCTGAAGGTTTAACAACTTCTGCGGCGAGGTGCCGGCGGCCATCTTCGAGAAGAAGATCGACGCGCTCTTCATCAACAACAACAACTTCGAGTTCACGCTGCCGGCCAACTTCAGCAGCTCCACGGCGTCGGTGATCGTGCTGGCCAACCTGCCGCGGGTCGGGGGGTGCCTGCCCAGCAGCATCGGCGACATGGCCGGGACACTCAACGAGCTGATCCTCCTCAACAGCGGCATCTCCTCCTGCATCCCGCCGGAGATCGGCAAGCTGGACAAGCTCACGGTGCTCGACCTCAGCTCCAACGGCATCGTCGGCAAGCTGCCGGACACCATCGGCAACATGCGCGCCCTCGAGCAGCTCAACGTCGCGAACAACATGCTCGCCGGCGAGATCCCCGAGAGCATCTGCGCGCTGCCAAACCTCAAGAACTTCACCTACTCCCACAACTTCTTCTGCGGCGAGCCGCACCGGTGCCTCGAGGTGCCCCACATCGACGACCGGCAGAACTGCATCGCCGGACGCCCCGACCAGCGGCCTGGCGAGCAGTGCATCGAGTTCCTCCACCGGCCGCCGGCACAGTGTGCTGCGCACGGGCAATCGTCGCCACCGCCGATGTACGCGCCTCCACCGCCGATGTACTGATACGTGGCAGACGGCAATACTGCAATTTGTAACTGTTTGCTGCCTTTGTGCCGTGAGAAAGGGTAAAAATGCACACATTTGGTATATACTGTAATCTTTATTTTTCGGAAACAAATGAAATAACAATGGATTGGTAGATTTGCGTTACAGAACTCAACTGAAAGGCAAAGAATCATTTCAGTGTTCTTTACCTGTTCCTTCCTCATTTCAAGAAACAATTGTTTAACAGTCTACTAGTCCTACATAATCATACGAAAATAATGCGCTAATTTGGCGGTGTGGCTTCCGCAAAAACTTGGTGTAGTTATTAGTTGGATCGATCTGGGATGCAGTTAGTTGAGGGGCCATGCTATGTCAGAATTCAGTTCAGAATTAGTTGGCAGGACTTAGGACCACTGCTAAAAGTGGGAAAAGAGGGAGTGTATCACTGTTTTTCTCTGTAAAGGTTTAAAAGACGACTGTTCGGCTAAACTAAATAACCCAAAGTGTTAAACATATGAACCCTGGGGATTTATAAAAAGTACATAATATCATGCCATCTGGCAGCTCAGATATCAAACACTGCCAAAGAGCTCCATTTCAAAAGGATATGGATGTCCTTGTCGAAAAAGGAAGCTACAAAAACAGAGGACGGAGCAAGTAATGAAAAAAGAACATAGACAATAAAGTAAGTAAGATTCTAGCTAGGGTACCACCAAATTATGAACAGTAATGGCACAAACGCATTTGATAACGATTGGTCAGAGAGGAATTAATAAAAAGCAAGTACCGTTCATGGGTTCCAGCTGCAAAGAGGGGTTTCTTTTACTCGTTGGTTGATCAACTCAAAGTGCAAGAAGCTTCTTCCACCCTTCATCTTTGCTGGCTCCAGGCAGGCCGGGGTTCCTTTCCGCAATCCGCTCGAACAAGACGGCTTCATGGTTTCACCCAACCCATGTGAATTTTGCAGCTTGACCTTGTCACACACAGCAACACACTAAGCTCAGACAACTGAAAGATTACGGTGTACTGTTTCAAAGTCTATCAAGTATATAATACAGTATGTCAACTAATTTTCAGAGACAGGCAACAGCGACAGGAACTGTATGTATGGTGGCAAGAACATGTATGGTACGACTGAAGAACATAGCTACAAGAAGTCGAAATAAAACACATGAAACTTAGTGGCCATGCAGCATGGCATAACTGACCTTTTCATCATTGATGGGTTGAGTTAATGACAAGCTGGCGTATGTTAACGAGGCAAATACTGAACATATTTGCAGATAATGGAGGAGGAAAAAGGAAATGTGGCTATGGATATGACAAAACCAGCTGTTGGACCAAGTAAAACATGCAACTTGCCCTAGAATAATTGATAAAGAGAGCTGATGGCGTTCTTACCTCGTTATTTAAGTAACCACGCATGAAGGTGCAGACAAAGTTATGTGATAATCAAATCCACCAAGATAGCAGGTAACCTACTGCATTGTCATGTTCATACGGCAAGGTCAGTCTACCAAGTTAAATGAAGCACGGCAATCTAAACATATCTCCGGATGTATAAATGGTGGCTGATTTGGCAAGCATTCATTTCAGTCATCTAAACAACGTGGTTTGCTGCCCTATTTATGACATAACATTGGAATGATGATACCGAAGACCGAACTGATACACTATTCTGTGCTGGTAGCAGGAACATGGGGTCTGAGATCTAATTCAGTTATGACTATTCTTAGACATGTACTGGTAGGCGATACACGAGTTTTATTAGGACAGCACATGCAAGAAAGAGATATATGACCAACCTGAACCTTAAAGGCACAGTATATGATGAAGTGTTGATTTCATTCAGTAGAAGATTAGGTTTACCAAAAAGTTTTGCATGTGTCCTAATCTCCTATGAGTTCTAGTGAGCACAAAAAAAAAATCACAAAATCCCCTTCCCAGAAATGCTACAGACACAATGAACTCAACCATGGGATGTGATTGTAACAGTGGTACTATACAAGTAGACTACAGACCATGCTCCAGTTTCACCTGAATAGGTACAAGTGGAACCAATCAACTCATGCAATACCAACTTACATAGCCAATGTTGCCAGTAAATCAGGTAAAAAAATCTAGCATCATACAGAGATAAAGATATGCAGATGGTCTGATGGTCCTACCAGATATGTCATCAAGATTTGTTGAATCTGCATTGCAGTCAAAATCTTGCAACATTTTAACCTCCAATGCTGGAATGGAGCAGCCAGACTATTTCAAATTTCATTGCCAATTAACTAAGGTACTGTTGACTAGACACATTTATATGTGTTTTCGGTGTCATGACACCATCTTTCGTAGAATGAACAGAGCCCATGTGACTCTGCTTTACAGCTTATTTGCGCTATCCACATTTTTTCTAACAATTTGGGCTATTGAGGATCGAAGGCTCAACCATATTGTAGAAACAACTACTTATTCACAACCTGAGACTTCATGTTGCTTTTGTCAGGCTGATGACCTTCCAGTTCGAGGGGCAGAGTTGTGTACCAAACAACTATTGGTATTTTCCTTTCCTTGGAAACATTTTAACATTACGACTACTTCTATTATCTGATAATTATCCCATGTAAGATATGATCTAACTCCACAGCAGGGCACGATGCTGATCTGCATTGCTAGCATGGATCTGGTCATTTGGAGCAAATCATCAGGCTAATCTGTAGAATGCGTACCAACTTTATTCATACAATAAAGTGACAAAACATCTGCTTTTCTCTCTTTCCATGGGCAAGAGTGATAGTGCTAACAATAAAATAATATTAATAACATTTTAAGGTCCAGATGGCATGGTTTTATCATTATACATCAGGAAAATATGAACTTCGGGGAACTGAGTGAAAACAATCATGAAATGAACAAACTAACATCATGAGAATCACCTATTTGGGCTTATGGGTGTGGCATAATATGTTAGTAATATGAAAAGAAGGTGGCAGGAAAAGATTTTAATTTGCTGTTGTGCATCATCAAGTGGGGATGTGAAAATGGTAAAAATGAGTGGGATATCCATTAACTGACAAGTTTGCAAGGTATGTGCAAAATGCAGAGTTCACTTACAGCCTCTATAGAATTTGCAGAAAAGGTGTCCCTGAACCCAAACTCCGTACCATGACTTGTACGAACTGCATTTGCAGTAAGACTTCAAACTACCAAAGAAATGCATTTAATAATTCAAAAAGTGGGAATATCGTTCAATGAACAATAAATAAGGTGACTATAGTATGATCGTCAAATTGACTAAACAACTTTTACAAGCTAATACAAATTATGATTTGGCAAGAAAAAAATTGCAACTAAGAAACTTTTTTTTCCTGGACACCACAAGTGTTGTTACATCTTTCCATTGAAAAGAGGAAATAAATAGTTGGGTACAACCAAGTTTAAGCGCCACTGATGAAACAGGAACAGAGAGAACAAGAAAAACAAAAGAGAAGAAAATATCAGGGATTGTTACAGCTCTGAAAGAACTATAAACTGCATACAGACTCCCATGTTAGCTATCAATTACATTCATGCTAAGAAGCAGTACTGCAATCTGCCCATAGACTCTTACAGTATATATTAGCTCACAGCCATAGAATATGATGCACATGGCAACTTCCTATCAAACAGGTTACATCTTTAATAGAGTTCCTTATTTTAGAATCTTTACAATAACGTAGGAGATCATTTGCATACACTAATGCAGTACCTATAACAGATATAATGCTCTGCAAGGATCATGGTAAAACATGCGACCCAGGCAGTCAGGAAGTTATGGTTTGGCTACTGGTATGACTAAACAGTACAGATCCAGTAACAAACATGGGATAGTTATTAATGTTCAGGGCCATCAGTATTTGAAAATAGTCTTCAATTATCTGTTAGTTTTGCATGCATATACAAGTTGATCATACCTGAATGGACACAACAAGGATAGAACATTGTGGTACAAAAATTGTGTTTGTAAAATCTACCAGTAGTCTCCACAAGAGCAGACCCCATCCTCAAAGTGGTGGAAACGATTTAGATCTCTGAGTATGATCTGCCTATTAAAGAGCATAGAGACAAGCTTTGCCATCGAATGACAATCTGGACATACACGAAGGTTCTTAACAACACGGAGAGTAGTTCCTGGAGATGTATTTAGAAGCCCGAAAGAAATCGCCAGCTTCTCACTGTGGTATCTTAGGCTTGTGGCCTTCTCCTCCTCGCCCATTTCAACATGGAAGACCTGGGACGTATTAGGGACATAACCAACAAGTTTTAGCTGCTCAATCACTTGATCAACCATTCGGCGTGCATGTGGGTGTCTTGCATCTCCTGCGAAGAACTCATGAACCCTGTTATCTATCTCAATTGAGCTACAGCCAGGCACCTTTACCACCCCCTTTTCATTCATCAGCTTCCTTACCCTGTTCATTTCTTCCCATTCCCCAGTGTTGGCGCACAAGTTCGAGTATATTACATAGTCACCACCATGAGTATCATCCAGCTCAAGAATCCTCTCAAAGACACGTTTTCCAAGATCAACAGCTCCATGGCTTCCACAGGCAGAAAGCAACGTCCTCCATAAGATGGCGGTGGGCTTTATTGGTAGCTCATCAATGAACTTGTAAGCCTTTTCAAGCTGACCTGATCGGGCTAGCAAATCAGTCACGCAACCGTAGTGCTTTATCCCAGGAACGATACCATACTCCCTCATGCTGTCGAAGTATTGTAGCCCTTCGCTCACCATGCCAGAATGGCTACAGGCATAGAGCAGGCCCAGGAATGTAACAGCATCCGGCTTTATCCCTTGCTTCTTCATCTCTTCGAACAGCGAAATGGCCTCCCTGCCGTAGCTGTGGTTAGCATACGCCACGATCATCACGGACCATGCTTGCCTGTCTATTGATTCCATACCCTGGAACACACCGATGGCATCCTCCAAGCTCCCGCACTTCCCATACATGTCGATCAGCGCAGTGTTGACCTTCACGAGGGAGTCAAGCCCTGCCTTCCTGACATACTCGTGGATCCACCTCCCCAGCTCCAATGCTCCCAGTAGTGCGCACGCCGAGAGCACGCTGGTCAACGTCACGGGCGTCGGCTTGAGCCCCTTGGCCTGCATCTCCCGGAACAGCACCAGCGCGTCCCCGGGCCGGCTGCTCCTCACAGCGGCGGTGATCATTGCATTGTACGAGACCACGCAGTCCCCGTCCGGCACCCTGCCAAACATGGCATGCGCCGACCGCGTGTCCCCGCACTCGGCGTACATGTTGATCAGCGTGGGCAGGACGTACTCGTGGTCCGCGGCGCCTGTCTTGACGGCCACGCCGTGCGCCTGCCGGCCCTCCTCCCCGGCCCGCCCCGCCGCGCACGCCTTGAGCAGCGACACGAACGTGTACGTGTCCGGCGCAACGCCCTCCTCCAGCATCCGCACGAACACCCGCGTCGCCTCGGCGTGCGGGGCGGCGCCGTCGGCCGAGCGCGCGTACCCGCGCAGCAGCGTGTTGTACCAGACGACGTCCCCGGGGCTGGGGATTCTGTCGAACACCTGCCGTGCGTACTCGAGGTGCGCCGGGGCCGCGCCCAGCTCGGTGCAGAGCGTGAGGAGCCTGGTGACGAAGGCCGGGTACGCGCCCAGGCCGGACTTGACGGCGGCGGCGTGGAGCTGGGCGAGCGCCCGGAGGCTCGTGCAGTGCGGGAGGTGGGGGAGGAGCGGGTGGTGCGACGGCGGGCTCTTGGACTTGGCGGGAAGGAGAGGGGTGGGCGTGGCGGTCAGAGGCGAGGACGACATGGCCGTCGTGCGATGCTGCCTATCCTCTGCCGGCGAGTGGATCGTCTCACTCTCCTCATCGGCCGGAGAAGATTACACGGCGTCGGATGTTTTGCGGGTTGGGCTTACATGTGGGCCCAACGTGTCAGATACCATCTACACACAAAAAAACGTGTCAGAGACCATTTAAATGTAAAAGAAAAGTGCACTATTTATTTGTTTTCAAACGTTTTCCGGGATTTTGTTGCGTTCCATAATATTTTGACAAAAAAGTGTATAGTTTTGTGTTATAATACTCTTTCTGTTTTTTAGTTGCTGATAAAGACCACATGAAAAGATGACCGTGTTGATAAAAAAAAAATATCAATATCTTGTTTTCTAGTACAATATTTTATATGGTGAATAGTTCTACTACTCAAAATATGAGTCTAGAGAAATGTATTTGAGTGACAACTCCACTGTCTATTCCAGCTGTCACCCTCAAAACGATGTTTCGTCAGCACCACACTTGGCCATCGTCATCTCTTCTTGAGCAACACTCTCGCTCTCTTGCTCATTTATGTCTCTGCACCGACGAGGGGTGAGGCGTTCACCTCCATCTTCAACCCATAGCCACGCCCTCGGCGATCTCCAACAAAAGTTGTGGAGTTTACCTTGTAATCCCAATCCATTCGCCAAGAGCACGGCAAGGAGGCGCCCCTTCGACGACTTCTCTACTTTCATTTTCGGGTAAGTTTTTTATGAAAGAAAAGGAAAAGTCATATTTTTCGTATTTGTTTTAAGGCATACTTTACGTACTTTTTGTGTTTTATAATATATGGAGCAAATGTATATAGTTTTATGTTATACTGCTCATCTTGTTTTCAAGGTGCTAATAAAGACCACACGTAAACAAAGTTTGTATACATCAAGGAATACTAGTGTTTAATTTTTACAAGAACTTTTGTAGTAAGTACTTGTATTCCCACATGAGTTTGAAAACTATGAGTCCAATATAAATGTGTTTGAGTTATGATTCTATTGTCTAATCGAGTTGTCACCAAATGACGTTTTCTTAGCACCACACTTCCCATCCTTATCTCTTATTGAGCACCGCTATCACTCATTCATGTCTCTGCACCGACGAGGGGTGAGGCGTTCACCTTCATCACAACCTATCACCACAACCTTAATGATCTCCAACAAAGATGTGGAGTTTACATTGTAATCCCAACCCATCCACCAAGCGCAAGGCAATGAGGCGTGTCTTCGGAGACTTCTCTACTTTCCTCTTCGGGTTAGCTTTTATTATTACTACTATATAAGTGCTTTATGCGTAGATTCTTTTGCTGCCTAAATCTTCCATTTAGTTGCTTGTGGCACTCTTAAATTTTCTACAAATATTGATGTGATAATCTTCCGAGAATAGTAGGTGTTCTTGGTGGAGAAAAGGGTCCCGTGGGTGGGAAGTGATCATCCCCGGAGTCGTTTGTGCCAAAATCCCGCAACAAAGAGCAACCAACATCCAATTCTACGGAGGCCACTCCCGCTAAGTGGCTCCTCGGGTTAGATAGTAAACCATCGAGCATGATCTGATAGACTAGGATTATGGTTTTGGTAGAGTGGGAGGAGAGGTTAGGGAAGGCGGTGGGTAGAGGATGGCTAAGTATCCAAGTGCCGGTCGTGAAGGATGTGGATAAACCGTTGTTGGTGAGGACGAAATATATTCTTGGAGGAAGGGCAAATGATAGTCGGCCATTTTTCAAAGGCAGGATGGATCGGTGCATATGCCGCAGCGTACGAGTAGCGAGAGTGAAACAAGGTAAATCCAAGTGAGGTCCAAAAGCGAAAATAATTTAAAAGCGGATTTCTTTTTTTTTTCTTTCAAAATGACAGTTATCTTGCATTCATTAAGAAGAAAAGAGTTGTTCAGTTAATTAGCAAAAACCAAATTACCCAGTTAATACGAAGAACCGAGCGTAACCGCTGAGCGGCACACGTAAGAAACCCACACACCTCACTCCAAAAAGAGGGCCATACCCCTAGAGGCATCATCGCCATCCCTACTCTCTGGGCAAACGACTCCGACTTCGTGATAGGCGATCGTCGACTGAACCGACGCCGCAGCGAACGCCTATGCTGCGGCATAGACATTTGTACAAAGTGATTTCTTATTCCTAGACCAGCATTTTAGGTTTTGGTCAACTTATTACGTCGAACCTCGGCGTACGAAAAAGGAGATCATGGTAGAGTGTTTTTTAAGGGGGGATCTAGGAGGCCAAAAGCGTAGTAGGGGGTCAAATCACACCCCGTCCCATCCCGCGTTTTGCTTTACGCGAGGAGCAGGGTCAATGCGTGCGGAGAGACAAAAGGCAGGGGTGTTCCTGTACGTCCCCATGGATGGGCAGGGGTCAACACAGACGCACGGCACGGAAATCCGATCCCGATCCCAGGTTCGTCGTCGTTGTCGTCGGGTGGAGACGTGATCCGGACAGATAGATAGATGGATAGAGCGGTGCGGCTGTTTCGACGCGGGCGCCGATCGCCGGTGACGGTCGGGGGTAGGAGGGCCTACGGCACGCACGGGCGACTATTCTCGTTTGACTCAGCACCGCTCGCTCGGTCGCCGTCGGCGGTGGTGCCATCATGGATGATGGATGGATGGATGGATGCCACTCATCATCGCCAGGGAGTTGAGTTGGTTGGGGGCAAATTTGACAAATTTGACCTATAAACGAAATCAAATCACAGAATGAACTGTCCGTGAAACTATTTCACGCGGCTGACCCGTGGCGCCTAGCTCTCAGGCGCTGCACTAGTGCAACGCCTGGGAGCTAGGCGCTGCACTAGTGCAACGCCTAGGAGCTAGGCGCCACACTATACAGTGTGACGCCTAGCTCTCAGGCGCTGCACACTGACTTAGTAATTTTCTGATCACACGGGTGCGACGCTGGCCGTGTATCGCCTATCTGTGAGGCGTTGCACAGTGTAGTGTGGCGCTTTCGTGTCGGGCGTCACACAAAAAGGTCAGCCGCGTGAAATAGTTTCATGGATAGTTCATTCTGTGATTTGATTTCGTCTATAGGTCAAATTTGTCAAATTTGCTTTGGTTGGGCCGCAGCGTCCATGGATGGCTACGTACGTACGTACCTCGGTGAAATAAAGAAAACGGGAAGACCCCCTCGGAGGCTATTTTCGGTATGAAAGTTGGTCACGATCATTCTGTTCTTTTTAAACCGCTTTTACGCTGTGAACTGAGTGTAGCTAGATGGTTAGGGTTTTGTGGTAAAACTAATTCATCGGGGTTCAAGCGTTGATTTAGCATTGTGCTCGTGTTTTCTCTGATTTATTTCAGACTTTTCGGTGATGTTCATAGTGCCTTCGTCAATCTTAAAATGTTGTCGCAACTCAGTATCTTAGAGATGCTCATAGAACTATAATGTGCGTGTGTGTTTTCATAAAAAAAGAGTGTATATGAGCATCTGTGATTGTATTGTGTAAAAAAAAAAGATTTTTACTATATGTTTTTGTTTTGTTAATAATCACTCCTTGCTCACGTGGCTATTTTTCTATAACAAATAATAGATTTTGTATCTAGCACAACGACATCCATATCCTAACAAAATCATAATTTATGCTAACTCTTTCCTAGTACGTAATTAAGAGCATCATTGGTCCGTGGCCAGAAGGTTGGCTAGCCAACATTTGGCAGCTCCATGAGTTGCCAACTTGTAACAAGTTTTGTGGGATGGACAAAGTATAGGTTGGTAGCTATTCAATTGCTAGCCAAATTCTTGGTTTGCCAAATTGTTGTCTAGCCCAAAATAAAAAATGGTTGAGAGGATGTTGTATATTAATCAGGAACGGTTCCCCCTCCTTACTTTAAACTTGTCGTTTTTCCCAAGATTTCAGCAAGATGAGAAGGTAAACTTGAAGCTATGAAGTTATTTCGGTACTACCCTATTTATAAAATAAAAATAAGTAATTTTATAATTTCATCCAACAGCATGTTTTGCACTCTTTCATTTTAAATTTAATCAATATATGTGATAATCAATATCATATTTTTTGTTTGTTACACCGCCTTTGAGTGTTGTACTCTTGTTTTTATATGATTTTGTCGAAAAGACGCTTGTTGTAAGGTAGTTTGAAATTATACCTAACACTTGATTTACTCTTGTTAGCCACACATACCCCTTCGCTCCTGCCTCCTGCGACCTCTCAGTTAGGGTTTCCCTGCCTATTGTCGGCGGCGCCGCCGGTCCGCCTCGTCTCCTATGGTCCTTGGATCATGGAGGCGCGGTGGATACCGGTCCTTGCCGGTGGGAGGGCCTCGTTTTTTGGTGTTTTGTTAGGATTTGTGTCATGCTCAGGAAGACGAGGTGAAGACGGCTTCTTGAAGATGGAATAAGGTCCTCCCCGCCTAACCCCTGTCCCGACGAGGTTTCTATCATCGCCAGAGGGCATGTAGTGGTGTGTCTCCGACGGATCTCGTGGGATCTGGTCGGCGTTTGTCTTCGGTGGATCTGTTTGGATTCAGTTTTCGTTCGTCTATGTGTCTGCAGGTTGGATACTTCTGATCTAGGCTTCTCTCCATCGGCGGCGGTTGCTATTCTGGTGCGCTGGTCCTATGGGACCTTAGCACAACGACTTCTCGCCTGTCTACTAGTACAACAATGTTTGCCCGGCTCCGATGAGGGAGGGGTGATGACGGCGGCGCGCCTTCAGCTCGCTCTAGTGCTTGTAATCGTCGCTAGGTGGTCTACAAAGCTAGATGTTCTGGTGTTCTTTGTACTACATTGACAGTTGATGAATAGATCGGAAGTTTTCTCGCAAAAAAAGCAATGAGGGAACACATGACAAAAATTTCTCGCTCCACCCTACTAGCAGTAATCCCCAATTGTCGGCCTATCATGCGGCACTAAACATAGGGCATGCAACATCAACCGAAGTGTAGTCAGTTCCCAACATCAGGGATGCGTTTGGTTGCCTGTAGCCATTTTGGCCCCCTTGCACTTGTTGCCTGGTTGTGTCGGGGTAATTGACCACGGGTACCCCGAAGACGGCGAGACAATATTTCAAGACATCAGGGCTAGCAAAGCCCCTCAATCCGACTGCTCGAAACCCGGCCACTCCAGACGGCAGTCGGACGGGGTGCCCGCCCGCCTGGGCCGACTGCTCCTCCAGCCGGTTGCTCCACCTGCGCCAGCAGCCGGCTGCCCCAGGTCAACTACTATGTCCCATCGGACACACGCGGACAAGACAGCCATACCTCGCAGCGGTGTACTGTTGACGAGTGGTAGTGGCAACATCATCTACAGTGTGCTTGTCCCTGGTGTTGGGGAACGTAGTAATTCAAAAAAATTCCTACGATCACGCAAGATCTATCTAGGAGAAGCATATCAACGAGACAGGAGAGTGTGTCCACGTACCCTCGTAGACCGAAAGTGGAAGCGTTTAGTAACGCGGTTGATGTAGTCGAACGTCTTCACGATCCAACCGATCCAAGTACCGAAGGTACGACACCTCCGTGTTCAGCACACATTCAGCACGATGACATCCCTCAAGCTCTTGATCCAGTTGAGGACGAGGGAGAGTTCCGCCAGCATGTCGGCGTGGCGACGGTGATGATGAAGTTACCGGCGCAGGGCTTCGCCTAAGCACTACGACGATATGACCGAGGTGTGTAACTGTGGAGGGGGGCACCGCACACGGCTAAGAGAAGACTTCTTGTGCCTTTGGGGTGCCCCCTCCCCCGTATATAAAGGAGGGGGGAGGAGGCGGCCGGCCTAGGGGCGCGCAAAAGAGGGGAGTCCAACTAGGACTTCCAATCCTAGTTGGACCCCCTTTCCTTTTCCGGAGAGGGGGAAAGAGGGAAGGAGAGGAGGGGAAGAGGGAAAGGGGGGCCGCGCCCCCTCCCCTTCCTATTCGGACTCCCCTTGGGGGGGCGCGCGCCTCCCCCTTGTGGGTCGTCCCCTCTTCTCTCCCATGGCCCATGAGGCCCATGATTTCCCCCGGGGGGTTCCGGTAACTCCTCGGTATTCCGAAAAAATGCCTGAATCACTCGGAACCCTTCCGATGTCCGAGTGCAACCTTCCAATATATGAATCTTTACCTCTCGGCCATTTCGAGACTCCTCTTCATGTCCGTGATCTTATCCGGGACTCCGAACAAACTTCGGTCATCAAATCACATAACTCATAATACAAATCGTCATCGAACGTTAAGCGTGTGGACCCTACGGGTTCGAGAACTATGTAGACATGATCGAGACACATCTCCGGTCAATAACCAATAGCAGAACCTGGATGGTCATATTGGCTCCTACATATTCTACGAAGATCTTTATCGGTCAAACCGCATAACAACATACGTTGTTCCCTTTGTCATCGGTATGTTACTTGCCCGAGATTCGATTGTCGGTATCATCATACCTAGTTCAATCTCGTTATCGGCAAGTCTCTTTACCCGTTCCGTAATGCATCATCCCGTAACTAATTCATTAGTCACATTGCTTGCAAGGCTTATAGTGATGTGCATTACCGAGAGGGCCCAGAGATACCTCTCCGATACTCGGAGTGACAAATCCTAATCTCGATCTATGCCAACTCAACAAACACCTTCGGAGACACCTGTAGAGCATCTTTATAATCACCCAGTTACGTTGTGACATTTGATAGCACACAAGGTGTTCCTCCGGTATTCGGGAGTTGCATAATCTCATAGTCTGAGGAGCATGTATAAGTTATGAAGAAAGCAATAGCAATAAAACTAAACAATCATTATGCTAAGCTAACGGATGGGTCTTGTCCATCACATCATTCTCCTAATGATGTGATCCCGTTCATCAAATGACAACACATGTCTATGGTCAGGAAACATAACCATCTTTGATAAACAAGCTAGTGAAGTAGAGGCATACCAGGGACACTCGGTTTTGTCTATGTATTCACACATGTATTAAGTTTCCGGTTAATACAATTCTAGCATGAATAATAAACATTTATCATGATATAAGGAAATAAATAATAACTTCATTATTTCCTCTAGGGCATATTTCCTTCAGTCTCCCACTTGCACTAGAGTCAATAATCTAGATTACATAGTAATGATTCTAACACCCATGGAGTCTTGGTGCTGATCATGTTTTGCTCGTGGAAGAGGCTTAGTCAACGGGTTTGCAAAATTCAGATCCGTATGTATTTTGCAAACTTCTATGTCTCCCTCATTGACTAGATCACAGATGGAATTGAAGCGTCTCTTGATGTGCTTGGTTCTCTTGTGAAATCTGGATTCCTTCGCCAAGACAATTGCTCTAGTATTGTCACAATAGATTTTCATTGGACCCGATGCACTAGGTATTACACCTAGATCGGATATGAACTCCTTCATCCAGACTCCTTCATTTGCTGCTTCTGAAGCAGCTATGTACTCCGCTTCACACGTAGATCCCGCCATGACGCTCTGCTTGGAACTGCACCAACTGACAGCTCCACCATTCAATATAAATACGTATCCGGTTTGTGACTTAGAGTCATCTGGATCAGTGTCAAAGCTTGCATCGATGTAACCATTTACGACGAGCTCTTTGTCACCTCCATAAACGAGAAACATATCCTTAGTCCTTTTCAGGTATTTCAGGATGTTCTTGACCACTGTCCAGTGATCCATTCCTGGATTACTTTGGTACCTCCCTGCTATACTTATAGCAAGGGACACATCAGGTCTGGTACACATCATTGCATACATGATAGAATCTATGGCTGAGGCATAGGGAATGACTTTCATTTTCTCTCTATCTTCTGCAGTGATCGGCATTGAGTCTGACTCAACTTCACACCTTGTAATATAGGCAAGAACCCTTTCTTTGACTGATCCATTTTGAACTTCTTCAAAACTTTATCAAGGTATGTGCTTTGTGTAAGTCCAATTAAGCGTCTTGATCCATCTCTATAGATCTTGATGCCCAATATATAAGCAGCTTCACTGAGGTCTTTCATTGAAAAATTCTTATTCAAGTATCCTTTTGTGCTATCCAGAAATTTTGTATTATTTCCAATCAACAATATGTCATCCACATATAATATTAGAAATGCTACAGAGCTCCCACTCACTTTCTTGTAAATACAGGCTTCTCCAAAAGTCTGTATAAAACCATATGCTTTGATCACACTATCAAAGTGTATATTCCAACTCCGAGAGGCTTGCACCAGTCCATAAATGGATCACTGGAGCTTGCACACTTTGTTAGCACCTTTAGGATCGACAAAAACTTCTGGTTGCATGATATACAACTCTTCTTTGAGATATCCATTAAGGAATGCAGTTTTGACATCCATTTGCCAAATTTCATAATCATAAAATGCGGTAATTGCTAACATGATTCAGACAAACTTAAGCATCACTGCGGGTGAGAAGGTCTCATCGTAGTCAACTCCTTGAACTTGTCAAAAACCTTTCGCAACAAGTCGAGCTTTGTAGACAGTAACGTTACCGTCAGTGTCAGTCTTCTTCTTGAAGGTCCATTTATTCTCTATGGCTTGCCGATCATCGGGCAAGTCAACCAAAGTCCATACTTTGTTCTCATACATGGATCCCATCTCAGCTTTCATGGCCTCAAGCCATTTCGTGGAATCTGGGCTCATCATCGCTTCCTCATAGTTCGTAGGTTCGTCATGGTCAAGTAACATGACCTCCAGAACAGGATTACCGTACCACTCTGGTGCGGATCGTACTCTGGTTGACCTACGAGGTTCGGTAGTAACTCGATCTGAAGTTTCATGATCATCATCATTAGCTTCCTCACTAATTGGTGTAGGAATCACTGGAACTGATTTCTGTGATGAACTACTTTCCAATTCGGGAGAAGGTACAATTACCTCATCAAGTTCTACTCTCCTCCCACTTACTTCTTTCGAGAGAAACTCCTTCTCTAGAAAGGATCCATTCTTAGCAACGAATATCTTGCCTTCGGATCTGTGATAGAAGGTGTACCCAACAGTCTCCTTTGGGTATCCTATGAAGACACATTTCTCCGATTTGGGTTCGAGCTTATCAGGTTGAAGCTTTTTCACATAAGCATCGCAGCCCCAAACTTTAAGAAATGGCAGCTTAGGTTTCTTGCTAAACCACAGTTCATATGGTGTCGTCTCAACGGATTTAGATGGTGCCCTATTTAATGTGAATGCAGCCATCTCTAAAGCATAACCCCAAAACGATAGCGGTAAATTAGTAAGAGACATCATAGATGGCACCATATCTAATAAAGTACGGTTACGATGTTCGGACACACCATTATGCTGTGGTGTTCCAGGTGGCGTGAGTTGCGAAACTATTACACATTGTTTCAAATGAAGACCAAACTCATAACTCAAATATTCTCCTCCACGATCAGATCGTAGAAATTTTATTTTCTTGTTACAATGATTTTCCACTTCACTCTGAAATTCTTTGAACTTTTCAAATGTTTCAGACTGTTTCATTAAGTAGACATACCCATATCTGCTCAAATCATCTGTGAAGGTCAGAAAATAACGATACCCGCCGCGAGCCTCAACACTCATCGGACCGCATACATCGGTATGTATTATTTCCAATAAGACAGTTGCTCGCTCCATTGTTCCGAAGAACGGAGTCTTAGTCATCTTGCCCATGAGGCATGGTTTGCAAGCATCAAGTGATTCATAATCAAGTGATTCCAAAAGCCCATCAACATGGAGTTTCTTCATGCGCTTTACACCAATATGAGCAGTCTCATGAACGCGGTCATGTAATGTCGGTCCGGGCCGCTTCATCCAACAGTACTGTTGAGTCAAAGTAAGACGTTGGTGGTAAGCAGTATGACTATTATCGCCCACAACTCTTTGTGCTCTACTCGTGCATATAACATCTACGCACAGACCTGACTCTGATACCACTGTTGGGGAACGTAGTAATTCAAAAAAATTCCTACGATCGCGCAAGATCTATCTAGGAGAAGCATAGCAACAAGACAGGAGAGTGTGTCCACGTACCCTCGTAGACCGAAAGCGGAAGCGTTTAGTAACGCGATTGATGTAGTCGAACGTCTTCATGATCCAACCGATCCAAATACCGAACGTACGGCACCTCCGTGTCCAGCACACGTTCAACATGATGATGTCCCTCGAGCTCTTGATCCAGTTGAAGACGAGGGAGTTCCGTCAGCATGATGGCGTGACGACGGTGATGATGAAGTTACCGACGCACGGCTTCGCCTAAGCCCTATGACGATATGACCGAGGTGTGTAACTGTGGAGGGGGGCACCGCACACGGCTAAGAGAAGACTTCTTGTGCCTTTGGGGTGCCCCCTCCCCCGTATATAAAGGAGGGGGGAGGAGGCGGCCGGCCTAGGGGGCGCGCCAAAGAGGGGAGTCCAACTAGGACTGCCAATCCTAGTTGGACTCCCTTTCCTTTTTCGGAGAGGGGGAAAGAGGGAAGGAGAGGAGGGGAAGAGGGAAAGGGGGGCCGCGCCCCCTCCCCTTCCTATTCGGACTCCCTTGGGGGGCGCGCGCCTCCCCCTTGTGGGCTGTCCCCTCTTCTCTCCCATGGCCCATGAGGCCTATGATTTCCCCCGGGGGGTTTCGGTAACTTCTCGGTACTCCGAAAAAATGCCCGAATCACTCAGAACCATTCTGATGTCCGAATGTAACCTTCCAATATATGAATCTTTACGTCTCGACCATTTCGAGACCCCTCGTCATGTCCGTGACCTCACCTGGGACTCCGAACAAACTTCGGTCATCAAATCACATTACTCATAATACAAATCGTCATCGAACGTTAAGCGTGCGGACCATACGGGTTCGAGAACTATGTAGACATGAGTGAGACACATCTTCGGTCAATAACCAATAGCGGAACCTGGATGCTCATATTGGCTCCTACATATTCTACGAAGATCTTTATCGGTCAAACCGCATAATAACATATGTTGTTCCCTTTGTCATCGGTATGTTACTTGCCCGAGATTCAATCGTCGGTATCATCATACCTAGTTCAATCTCATTACTGGCAAGTCTCTTTACTCGTTCCGTAATGTATCATTCCGTAACTAACTCATTAGTCACATTGCTTGCAAGGCTTATAGTGATGTGCATTACCGAGAGGGCCCAGAGACACCTCTCCGATACTCGGAGTGACAAATCCTAATCTCGATCTATGCCAACTCAACAAACACCTTCGTAGACACCTGTAGAGCATTTTTATAATCACCCAGTTACGTTGTGGCGTTTGATAGCACACAAGGTGTTCCTCCGGTATTCGGGAGTTGCATAATCTCATAGTCTGAGAAACATGTATAAGTTATGAAGAAAGCAATAGCAATAAAACTAAACGATCATTATGCTAAGCTAACGGATGGGTCTTGTCCATCACATCATTATCCTAATGATGTGATCCCGTTCATCAAATGACAACACATGTCTATTGTCAGGAAATATAACCATCTTTGATAAACAAGCTAGTCAAGTAGAGGCATACCAGGGACACTCTATTTTGTCTATGTATTCACACATGTATTAAATTTCCGGTTAATACAATTCTAGCATGAATAATAAACATTTATCTGTTGGAAATATGCCCTAGAGGCAATAATAAATGGTTATTATTATATTTCTTTGTTCATGGTAATTGTCTATTATTCATGCTATAATTGTATTGTCCGGAAATCGTAATACATGTGTGAATACATAGACCACAACCTGTCCCTAGTAAGCCTCTAGTTGACTAGCTCGTTGATCAACAGATAGTCATGGTTTCCTGACTATGGACATTGGATGTCATTGATAACGGGATCACATCATTAGGAGAATGATGTGATGGACAAGACCCAACTTAAGCATAGCATAAAAGATCGTGTGGTTTCGTTTGCTAGAGCTTTTCCAATGTCAAGTATCTTTTCCTTAGACCATGAGATCGTGCAACTCCCGGATACCGTAGGAGTGCTTTGGGTGTGCCAAACGTCACAACGTAACTGGGTGACTATAAAGGTGCATTACGGGTATCTCCGAAAGTGTCTGTTGGGTTGGCACGGATCGAGACTGGGATTTGTCACTCCGTGTAACGGAGAGGTATCTCTGGGCCCACTCGGTAATGCATCATCATAATGAGCTCAATGTGACTAAGGCGTTAGTCACGGGATCATGCATTGCGGTACGAGTAAAGAGACTTGCCGGTAACGAGATTGAACAAGGTATTGGGATACCGACGATCGAATCTCGGGCAAGTAACATACCGATTGACAAAGGGAATTGCATACGGATTGATTGAATCCTCGACACCGTGGTTCATCCGATGATATCATCGTGGAACATGTGGGAGCCAACATGGGTATCCAGATCCCGCTGTTGGTTATTGACCGGAGAGGCGTCTCGGTCATGTCTGCATGTCTCCCGAACCCGTAGGGTCTACACACTTAAGGTCCGGTGACGCTAGGGTTGTAGAGATATATGTATGCGGAAACCCGAAAGTTGTTCGGAGTCCCGGATGAGATCCCGGACGTCACGAGAGGTTCCGGAATGGTCCGGAGGTAAAGATTTATATATGGGAAGTCTTATTTTGGTCGCCGGAAAAGTTTCGCACTTTATCGGTATTGTACCGGGAGTGCCGAAAGGGGTCCGGGGGTCCACCAAGGGGGTCCACCAGCCCCGGGGGGCCACATGGGCTGTAAGGGGTGCGCCTTGGCCTATATGGGCCAAGGGCACCAGCCCCAAGAGGCCCATGCGCAAGAGATAAGAAAAAAGGGAGAGTCCTAAAGGGGGAAGGCACCTCCGAGGTGCCTTGGGGGGGAAGGACTCCCCCCTGGCCGCACCCTTCCTTGGAGGAAGGGGCAAGGCTGCGCCCCCCCTCTCCCTTGGCCCTATATATAGTGGGGGGAAGGGAGGGCAGCAACATCTAAGCCTTGGGCGCCTCCCTCCTCCCCTGCAACACCTCTCTCTCTCTCTCGCAGAAGCTTGCGAAGCCCTGCCGGAGAGCCGCTACATCCACCACCACGCCGTCGTGCTGTTGGATCTCCATCAACCTCTCCTTCCCCCTTGCTGGATCAAGAAGGAGGAGACGTCGCTGCACCGTACGTGTGTTGAACGCGGAGGTGCCGTACGTTCGGCACTCGGTCATCGGTGATTTGGATCACGGCGAGTACGACTCCGTCATCCACGTTCATTGGAACGCTTCCGCTCGCGATCTACAAGGGTATGTAGATCCACTCCTTTCCCCTCGTTGCTAGTAGACTCCATAGATGCATCTTGGTGAGCGTAGGAAAATTTTAAATTATGCTACGATTCCCAACAGTGGCATCATGAGCCAGGTCTATGCGTAGTTACTATGCACGAGTAGAACACAAAGCAGTTGTGGGCGTTGAGTTTGCCAATTCTTCTTGCCGCTACTAGTCTTTTCTTGTTTCGGCGGCATTGTAGGATGAAGCGGCCCGGACCGACCTTACACGTACTCTTACGTGAGACAGGTTCCACCGACTGACATGCACTAGATGCATAAGGTGGCTAGCGGGTGTCTGTCTCTCCTACTTTAGTCGGAACGGATTCGATGAAAAGGGTCCTTATGAAGGGTAAATAGAAATTGGCAAATCACGTTGTGGTCATACGTAGGTAAGAAACGTTCTTGCTAGAAACCTACAAACCACGTAAAAACTTGCAACAACAATTAGAGGACGTCTAACTTGTTTTTGCAGCAAGTGCTATGTGATGTGATATGGCCAGAAGATGTGATGAATGATATATGTGATGTATGAGATTGATCATATTCTTGTAATAGGAATCACGACTTGCATGTCGATGAGTATGACAACCGGCAGGAGCCATAGGAGTTGTCTTTATTATTTTGTATGACCTGCGTGTCATTGAATAACGCCATGTAAATTACTTTACTTTGTTGCTAAACGCGTTAGCCATAGAAGTAGAAGTAATCGTTGGCGTGACGACTTCATGAAGACACAATGATGGAGATCATGATGATGGAGATCATGGTGTCATGCCGGTGACAAAGATGATCATGGTGCCCCGAAGATGGAGATCAAAGGAGCATGATGATATTGGCCATATCATGTCACTATTTGATTGCATGTGATGTTTATCATGTTTTTGCATCTTATTTGCTTAGAACGACGGTAGCAAGTAGGATGATCCCTTATAATAATTTCAAGAAAGTGTTCACCCTAACTGTGCACCGTTGCGAAGGTTCGTCGTTTCGAAGCACCACGTGATGATCGGGTGTGATAGATTCTTACGTTCGAATACAACGGGTGTTGACGAGCCTAGCATGTACAGACATGGCCTCGGAACACACGCAATACACTTAGGTTGACTTGACGAGCCTAGCATGTACAGACATGGCCTCGGAACACGGAGGACCGAAAGGTCGAGCATGAGTCGTATAGAAGATACGATCAACATGGAGATGTTCACCGATCTTGACTAGTCCGTCTCACGTGATGATCGGACACGGCCTAGTTAAACTCGGATCATGTTTCACTTAGATGACTAGAGGGATGTCTATCTGAGTGGGAGTTCATAATCAGATGAACTTCATTATCATGAACATAGTCAAAAAGGTATTTGCAAATTATGTCATAGCTTGCGCTTTAGTTCTACTGGTTAAGATATGTTCCTAGAGAAAATTTAGTTGAAAGTTGGTAGTAGCAATTATGCGGACTGGGTCCGTAAACTGAGGATTGTCCTCATTGCTGCACAGAAGGCTTATGTCCTTA
The DNA here is from genome assembly GCF_018294505.1 of Triticum aestivum. NCBI lineage: Eukaryota > Viridiplantae > Streptophyta > Magnoliopsida > Poales > Poaceae > Triticum > Triticum aestivum. The sequence goes on along the minus strand of NC_057808.1, from coordinate 498,020,067 downwards.
ATGCACCGCTCGGTGTGCTGAACCTCAGCGTCGTCTGTAGATGTTACGAAACATCTGACATACACGTTTTGATGACTACGTGATAGTTCAGTGCGGTTTAGAATTGTGGCACCAAAGACGTTTTGAAACGTCGCAGAACATGTGAGATGTTCCGAAGACTGAAATTGGGATTTCAGACTAGTGCCCACGTCAAGAGGTATGAGACCTCTGACAAGTTTCTTAAGCCTGCAAACTAAGGGAGAAAAGCTCAATCGTTGAGCGTGTGCTCAGATTGTCTGAGTGCCACAATCGCTTGAATCGAGTGGGAGTTAATCTCCCAGATGAGATAGTGATAGTTCTCCATAGTCACTGCCACCAAGCTAGTAGAGCTTCGTGATGAACTATAACATATCAAGGATAATCATGATGATCCTTGAGCTATTCGCGATGTTTGACACCGCGAGAGTAGAAATCAAGAAGGAGCATCAATTGTTGATGGTTAGTAAAACCACTAGTTTAAGAAGGGCAAGGGCAAAAGGGATACTTCATGAAACAGCAAGTCGTTTGCTGCTCTAGTGAAGAATCCCAAGGTTGAACCCAAACCCGAGACTAAGTGCTTCTGTAATGAGAGGAACGGTCACTGAAGCAGTACTACCCTAGATACTTGGTAGATGAGAAGGCAGGCAAGGTCGACAGAAGTATATTGGATATACGTTATATGAATGTGTACTTTACTAGTACTCCTAGCAGCACCAGGGTATTAGATACTGGTTCGGTTGCTAAGTGTTAGTAACTCGAAATAAAAGCTGCGGAATAAATGGAGACTAGCTAAAGGTGAGATGACGATATGTGTTGGAAGTGTTTCCAAGGTTGATGTGATCAAGCATCGCATGCTCCTCTACCATCGAGATTTGGTGTTTGCGTTGAACATGATTGGATTATGTTTACCGCAAAACGGTTATTCATTTAAGGAGAATAATGGTTACTCTGTTTATTTGAATAATACCTTCAATGGTCTTGCACCTAAAATGAATCTCGATCGTAGTGATACACATGTTCATGCCAAAAGATATAAGATAGTAATGATAGTACCACATACTTGTGGCACTGCCACTTGAGTCATATTGGTGTAGAACGCATGAAGAAGCTCCATGTAGGTGGATCTTTGGACTCACTCATTTTTGAAAAGATTGAGACATGCGAACCATGTCTATTGGTATATATGCATGAAGAAACTCCATACAGATGGATCGTTTGGACTCACTTGATTATGAATCACTTGAGACATGCAAATCATACCACATGGGCAAGATGACTGAAAGGCCTCGTTTTCAGTAAGATGGAACAAGAGAGCAATTTATTGGAAGTAATACATTTTGATGTATGCAGTCCAATGAATGCTGAGGCATGCAGTGGATATCGTTATGTTCTTACTTCACAGATGATTTGAGTAGATGCTGAGTGTATTTACTTGATGAAACACTAGTCTGAATTATTGAAAGGTTCAAGCAATTTCAGAGTGAAGTTGAAGATCGTCGTGACAAGAGGATAAAATGTCTGTGATATGATCATAGAGATGAGTATCTGAGATACGAGTTTGGCACACAATTGAGACATTGTGGAAAGTGTTTCACAATTAATACCGCCTGGAACACCATAGTGTGATGGTGTGTCCGAACATCATAACTGCACCCTATTGGATATGGTGCATACCATGATGTTTCTTATCAAATTACCACTATCGTTTATGGGTTAGGCATTAGAGACAACCGCATTCACTTTAAAAGGGGCACCACGCAATTCCGTTGAGACGACACCGTTTATAGAAACCTAAGTTGTCGTTTCTTAAAAGTTTGGGGCTGCGATGCTTATGTGAAAAAGTTTCAGGTTGATAAGCTCGAACCCAAAGCGGATAAATGCATCTTCATAGAATACCCAAAAACAGTTGGGTATACCTCCTATTTCAGATCTGGAAGCAAAAGTAATTGCTTCTAGAAACGAGTCCTTTCTCGAGGAAAAGTTTCTCTCGAAAGAATTGAGTGGGAGGATGGTGGAGACTTGATAAGGTTATTGAACCGTCGCTTCAACTAGTGTGTAGCAGGGCACAGGAAGTTGTTCCTGTGGCACCTACACCAATTGAAGTGGAAGCTTATGATAGTGATCATGAAACTTCGGATCAAGTCACTACCAAACCTCGTAGGACGACGAGGATGCGCACTACTTCAGAGTAATGCGTGATCCTGTCTTGGAAGTCATGTTGCTAGACAACAATGAACCTACGAGCTATGGAGAAGCGATGGTGGGCCCATATTCCGACGAATGGCTCGAGGCCATGAAATCCGAGATAGAATCCATGTATCAGAACAAAGCATGGACTTTGGTGAACTTGCCCGATGATCGGCAAGCCATTGAGATAAATGGATCTTTAAGAAGAAGACGGACATGGACGGTAATGTTACCGTCTATGAAGCTCGACTTGTGGCAAAGAGTATTTTCACAAGTTCAAGGAGTTGACTACGATGAGTTTTTCTCATCCGTAGCGATGCTTAGGTCCGTCGGAATCATGTTAGCATTAGCTACATTTATGAAATCTGGCAGATGGATGTCAAAACAAGTTTCCTTACCAGTTTTCGTAAGGAAAGGTTGTATGTGATACAATCAGAAAGGTTTTGTCGATCCTAAGGATGCTAAAAGGTATGCTAGCTCCAGCGATCCTTCCATGGATTAGAGCAAGCATCTCGGAGTCAGAATATACGCTTTGATGGGGTGATCAAAGTTTTTGGGTTTATACAAAGTTTGTTAGAAACTTGTATTTACAATAAAGTGAGTGGGAGCGCTACAACATTTCTGATAAGTATATGTGAATGACATATTGTTGATCCGAAATGATGTAAAATTTCTGGAAAGCATAAAGGGTTGTTTGAAAGGAGTTTTTCAAAGGAAGACCTGGATAAAGCTGCTTACATATTGGGCATCAAGATCCATAGAGATAGATCAAGACGCCTGATGATACTTTCAAAAGACAGCACACCTTGACATGATTTTGAAAGAGTTCAAAATAGATCAGCAAAGAAGGAGTTCTTGGCTGTGTTACAAGGTGTGAGTATTGAGTGAGACTCAAGACCTGACCACAGCAGAAGATAGAGAAAGGACGAAGGTCGTCCCCTATGCTTTAGACGTAGGCTCTATAGTATGCTATGCTGTGTACCGCACATGTAGTGTGCCTTGCCATGAGTTGGTCAAGAGGGTACAATGGTGATCCGGGAAAGGATCTCATGACAGCGGTCGAACTTATCCTTAGTACCTAGTGGATTAAGGAATTTTTCTCGATTATGGAGGTGGAAAGGAGTTCGTCGTAAAGGGTTACGTCGATGCGAACTTTGACACTAATCCGGATGACTCTGAGTAGTAAACCGGATTCGTATAGTAGAGCAATTATTTGAAATGGCTCCAAATAGCGCGTGGTAGCATCCACAAGATGACATAGATATTCGTAAAGCACACGGTTCTGAAAGGTTCAGACCCGTTGACTAATAACCTCTCTCACAAGCATAACATGACCAAACCAGAACACATTGAGTGATAATCACATAGTGATGTGAACTAGATTGATGACTCTAGTAAACTCTTTAGATGTTGGTCACATGGTGATGTGACCAGTGAGTGTTAATCACATGGTGATGTGAACTAGATTATTGACTCTAGTGCAAGTGGGAGACTGTTGGAAATATGCCCTAGAGGCAATAATAAATGGTTATTATTATATTTCTTTGTTCATGGTAATTGTCTATTATTCATGCTATAATTGTATTGTCCGGAAATCGTAATACATGTGTGAATACATAGACCACAACCTGTCCCTAGTAAGCCTCTAGTTGACTAGCTCGTTGATCAACAGATAGTCATGGTTTCCTGACTATGGACATTGGATGTCATTGATAACGGGATCACATCATTAGGAGAATGATGTGATGGACAAGACCCAACTTAAGCATAGCATAAAAGATCGTGTAGTTTCGTTTGCTAGAGCTTTTCCAATGTCAAGTATCTTTTCCTTAGACCATGAGATCGTGCAACTCCCGGATACCGTAGGAGTGCTTTGGGTGTGCCAAACGTCACAACGTAACTGGGTGACTATAAAGGTGCATTACGGGTATCTCCGAAAGTGTCTGTTGGGTTGGCACGGATCGAGACTGGGATTTGTCACTCCGTGTAACGGAGAGGTATCTCTGGGCCCACTCGGTAATGCATCATCATAATGAGCTCAATGTGACTAAGGCGTTAGTCACGGGATCATGCATTGCGGTACGAGTAAAGAGACTTGCCGGTAACGAGATTGAACTAGGTATTGGGATACCGACGATCGAATCTCGGGCAAGTAACATACCGATTGACAAAGGGAATTGCATACGGATTGATTGAATCCTCGACACCGTGGTTCATCCGATGATATCATCGTGGAACATGTGGGAGCCAACATGGGTATCCAGATCCCGCTGTTGGTTATTGACCGGAGAGGCGTCTCGGTCATGTCTGCATGTCTCCCGAACCCGTAGGGTCTACACACTTAAGGTCCGGTGACGCTAGGGTTGTAGAGATATATGTATGCGGAAACCCGAAAGTTGTTCGGAGTCCCGGATGAGATCTCGGACGTCACGAGGAGTTCCGGAATGGTCCGGAGGTAAAGATTTATATATGGGAAGTCTTATTTTGGTCGCCGGAAAAGTTTCGCACTTTATCGGTATTGTACCGGGAGTGCCGAAAGGGGTCCGGGGGTCCACCAAGGGGGTCCACCAGCCCCGGGGGGCCACATGGGCTGTAAGGGGTGCGCCTTGGCCTATATGGGCCAAGGGAACCAGCCCCAAGAGGCCCATGCGCAAGAGATAAGAAAAAAGGGAGAGTCCTAAAAGGGGAAGGCACCTCCGAGGTGCCTTGGGGGGGAAGGACTCCCCCCCTGGCCGCACCCTTCCTTGGAGGAAGGGGCAAGGCTGCGCCCCCCCTCTCCCTTGGCCCTATATATAGTGGGGGGAAGGGAGGGCAGCAATATCCAAGCCTTGGGCGCCTCCCTCCTCCCCTGCAACACCTCTCTCTCTCTCTCTCGCAGAAGCTTGCGAAGCCCTGCCGGAGAGCCGCTACATCCACCACCACGCCGTCGTGCTGTTGGATCTCCATCAACCTCTCCTTTCCCCTTGCTGGATCAAGAAGGAGGAGACGTCGCTGCACCGTACGTGTGTTGAACGCGGAGGTGCCGTACGTTCGGCACTCGGTCATCGGTGATTTGGATCACGGCGAGTACGACTCCGTCATCCACGTTCATTGGAACGCTTCCGCTCGCGATCTACAAGGGTATGTAGATCCACTCCTTTCCCCTCGTTGCTAGTAGACTCCATAGATGCATCTTGGTGAGCGTAGGAAAATTTTAAATTATGCTACGATTCCCAACATTATCATGATATAAGGAAATAAATAATAACTTTATTATTGCCTCTAGGGCATATTTCCTTCACCTGGGCACTGTTTTATAAAGTGCACAAGGGACAAGGTGGCATGCATGTCACGTACACACACTCTCATGGGCATGGTGCCCCATGCCCACTTGCCCCCATGCCACTACCTAGCTTAGGAAGTAAGCTAGCTCACACTATATATAGTAGCATACATACATCCATCCAACCCCGGCCAAAAGGGCTCCCACGCATGAGCACACACACACTCTCACGCATGCATACATGCTCACGGCCACAAGCCATTCGGCCACAAGAGCATGCATGGTCATCCGGCTACCCACATATACAAAGTCAGATGCCTATGGCACCAATCTCATATACAGCTCTAGGAGCACTCTGTACTGCAGATATACCACATATATTCAAACATGCAGGAGTAGGGGTATTATCTCTCCAGAGAGCTCCGAACCTGGGTAAACTAGCGCACTCTACTCGCATACCCGTCCCCAGATATTCCACGGCAGTCTTGCCCTCACCTCAAGCCACCCTGTGGCATCTGTCGACTCGCGGTATCCCCTGCCGACTGACGTGAGAATACTCCGACAGTTGGCGCCCACAGTGGGGCAAGCTGTTGCTGGAATCGCGGTCCGGGCGGGACCATCTTCGCCACCACCGTCGCGGCGTCTCTCCGGTAGCGCTCGGGGGCTCGACTTCGACCCACCCCCGAAGCGACCGCGCGGGACAGCGCATCCTCATCGTCGGGCTCGCCCTCTTCCTCACCACCACTGCGATGCCGACCGTCCGTCCGCGCGCGCCGCGCCGCTTCGCTTCGGCCGGCCGCTCCATACGCGCGCCGCTCGCGTCCGCTCCCCTCCGTGCTGCGCCTTGCTTCGGCCGGAACGCATGTTCGCTCCTCCATATATATCATCTATACAAGCTAGCTAGATGGAAGTCATGCAATGGTCAAACCATAGCCATACACTAAGGGCATGTTTGGTTGCCGTGCGCTACAGTACCTGCGTTGCATACCCTTCTCCACTCAGTCTGGCTATGCAAATGCAGCCTCAAATGCACCATCTGCATGTTGTTTGGTTGCCTGCATGCCCTCTTGCCTGCATGGGCATAACCACACTGCCTGGTGTTTGGTTGCCTGCATGTTAGTGGACAAACCCAAGGCATGGTGTTTGGTTGTATGCAACGCCTGGTGCGTGGTAACCTCTTTGGCTAGTTGGTGAGGTTCCCAGCACACTTCGGCACAACCATGTAGCACACATCATAAGCAGAGCAGAGTATAAATAGAGGACCAACTACTTAAGAGCATATTTCAGATAAGCAGTACCACACTTCATAACAGTTCTACGCATAAACCATAAGCATAAACAGTTCAAAGCAGACTCGTACTTAGGGAGGCCCCGGCCCTACTCCTTGGCGGCGAAGCCTTCGTCGTGCTTCCCGCACTTGTTGACGACCTCAATGCCATCGTCGTCGAAGATGATGACCTTGAGGGTGTCGGGAGTGAGGAGCTTGAACATCACCATGTAGCCGATCTTGATCTGATGAACGGCTGCGTAGGTGGCCCAACCCTGATACAGGGTCACCCTGCCGTTCATCAGCTTCACCGTCACCTTCCAGGAGCAGCCGGTGTTGCTCCTGAGCTTGAACTCCGTCGGCACCGCGACGAAGTGCTTGGTGAATGCTACCTCTTGAGCACTGCGTTGGTTTTCCCTTGAAGAGGAAAGGGTGATGCAGAAAAGTAGCGTAAGTATTTCCCTCAATTTTTGAGAACCAAGGTATCAATCCAGTACGAGGCCACACACGAGTCCCTCGCACCTACACAAACAAATAAATCCTCGCAACCAACGCGATAAGGGGTTGTCAATCCCTACACGGTCACTTACGAGAGTGAGATCTGATAGATATGATAAGATAATATTTTTGGTATTTTTCTGATAAAGATGCAAAGTAAAGAAAGTAAAATAAAAACGGCACTAGAAATAGCTTGTTGTCGGGAGATTAATATGATGGAAAATAGACCCGGGGGCCATAGGTTTCACTAGTGGCTTCTCTCAAGAGCATAAGTATTTACGGTGGGTGAACAAATTACTGTTGAGCAATTGACAGAATTGAGCATAGTTATGAGAATATCTAGGTATGATCATGTATATAGGCATCACGTCCGAGACAAGTAGACCGACTCCTGCCTGCATCTACTACTATTACTCCACACATCGACCGCTATCCAGCATGCATCTAGAGTATTAAGTTCATAAGAACAGAGTAACGCTTTAAGCAAGATGACGTGATGTAGAGGGATAAACTCATGCAATATGATATAAACCCCATCTTGTTATCCTCGATGGCAACAATACAATACGTGCCTTGTTGCCCCTACTGTCACTGGGAAAGGACACCGCAAGATTGAACCCAAAGCTAAGCACTTCTCCCATTGCAAGAAAGATCAAATCTAGTAGGCCAAACCAAACTGATAGTTCGAAGAGACTTGCAAAGATAACCAATCATACATAAAAGAATTCAGAAGATTCAAATATTGTTCATAGATAAACTTGATCATAAACCCACAATTCATCGGTCTCAACAAACACACCGCAAAAGAAGATTACGTCGAATAGATCTCCATGAGAGAGGGGGAGAACATTGTATTGAGATCCAAAAAGAGAGAAGAAGCCATCTAGCTAATAACTATGGACCCGAAGGTCTGAGGTGAACTACTCACACTTCATCGGAGAGGCTATGGTGTTGATTTAGAAGCCCTCCGTGATCGATGCCCCCTCCGGCGGAGCTCCGGAACAGGCCCCAAGATGGGATCTCACGGGAACAGAAGGTTGCAGCGGTGGAATTAGGTTTTTGGCTCCGTATCTGGTAGTTTGGGGGTACGTAGGTATATATAGGAGGAAGAAGTACGTCGGTGGAGCAAGAGGGGGCCCACGAGGGTGGAGGGCGCGCCTGGATGGGGGGGGGTAGGCGCGCCCCCTACCTCGTGGCCTCCTGTTTGATGTCTTGACGTAGGGTCCAAGTCCTCTGGATCATGTTCGTTCTGAAAATCACGTTCCCGAAGGTTTCATTCCGTTTGGACTCCGTTTGATATTCTTTTTCTACGAAACTCTGAAATAGGCAAAAAAACAGCAATTCTGGGCTGGGCCTCCGGTTAATAGGTTAGTCCCAAAAGTAATATAAAAGTGTATAATAAAGCCCAATAATGTCCTAAATAGAATATAATATAGCATGGAACAATAAAAAATTATAGATACGTTGGAGACGTATCAAGCATCCCCAAGCTTAATTCCTGCTCGTCCTCGAGTAGGTAAATGATAAAAACAGAATTTTTTATGTGGAATGCTACTTGGCATAATTTCAATGTAATTCTTCTTAATTGTGGTATGAATATTCAGATCCGAAAGATTCAAGGCAAAAGTTTAATATTGACATAAAAATAATAATACTTCAAGCATACTAACTAAGCAATTATGTCTTCTCAAAATAAAATGGCCAAAGAAAGTTATCCCTACAAAATCATATAGTCTGTCTATGCTCTATCTTCACCACACAAAATATTTGAATCATGCACAACCCCGATGACAAGCCAAGCAATTGTTTCATACTTTTGACATTCTCAAACTTTTTCAATCTTCACGCAATACATGAGCGTGAGCCATGGACATAGCACTATATGTGGAATAGAATGGTGGTTGTGGAGAAGACAAAAAGGAGAAGATAGTCTCACATCAACTAGGCATATCAACGGGCTATGGAGATGCCCATCAATAGATATCAATGTGAGTGAGTAGGTATTGCCATGCAACGGATGCACTAGAGATATAAGTGTATGAAAGCTCAACAAAAGAAACTAAGTGGGTGTGCATCCAACTCGCTTGCTCACGAAGACCTAGGGCATTTTGAGGAAGCCCATCATTGGAATGTACAAGCCAAGTTCTATAATGAAAAATTCCCAGTAGTATATGAAAGTGATATCATAGGAGACTCTCTATCATGAAGATCATGGTGCTACTTTGAAGCACAAGTATGGTAAAAGGATAGTAACATTGTCCCTTCTCTCTTTTTCTCTCATTTTTTTATTTGGGCCTTTTTTATGGCCTTTTTTTAATTTAGTCCGGAGTCTCATCCCGACTTGTGGGGGAATCATAGTCTTCATCATCCTTTCCTCACTTGGGACAATGCTCTAAAAATGATGATCATCACACTTTTATTTACTTACAACTCAACAATTACAACATAATACTTAGAACAAAATATGACTCTATGTGAATGCCTCCGGCGGTCTACCGGGATATGCAATGAATCAAGAGTGACATGTATGAAAGAATTATGAACGATGGCTTTGCCACAAATACAATGTGAACTACATGATCATGCAGAGCAATATGACAATGATGGAGCGTGCCATAGTAAACGGAACGGTGGTAAGTTGCATGGCAATATATCTCGGAATGGCTATGGAAATGCCATGATAGGTAGGTATGGTGGCTGTTTTGAGGAAGGTATATGGTGGGTGTATGATACCGGCGAAAAGTGTGCGGTATTAGAGAGGCTAGCAATGGTGGAAGGAAGAAGAGTGCGTATAATCCATGGACTCAACATTAGTCATAAAGAACTCATATATTTATTGCAAAAATCTACAAGTTATCAAAGCAAAGTATTACGCGCATGCTCCTAGGGGGATAGATTGGTAGGAAAAGACCATCGCTCGTCCCCGACCGCCACTCATAAGGAAGACAATCAATAAATAAATCATGCTCCGACTTCATCACATAACGGTTCACCATACGTGCATGCTACGGGAATCACAAGCTTTAACACAAGTATTTCTCAAATTCAAAACTACTCAACTATCATGACTCTAATATCACCATCTTCATATCTCAAAACAATTATCAAGCATCAAACTTCTCATAGTATTCAACACACTCATAAGAATTTTTCTTTTACTAATCTTGTATGCCTATTATTGTTAAAGCAAACTACCATGCTGTTTTGTAGGACTCTCAAAATAATCTAAGTGAAGCATGAGAGAACAATAGTTTCTATAAAACAAAATCACCACCGTGCTCTAAAAGATATAAGTGAAGCACTAGAGCAAAAACTATATAACTCAAAGATATAAGTGAAGCACATAGAGTATTCTAATAATTTCCGAATCATGTGTATCTCTCTCAAAAGGTGTGTACAGCAAGGATGATTGTGGTAAACTAAAAGGCAAAGACTCAAATAATACAAGACGCTCCAATAAAAACACATATCATGTGGTGAATAAAAATATAGCTCCAAGTAAAGTTACCGATGGAAGTAGACGAAAGAGGGGATGCCTTCCGGGGCATCCCCAAGCTTTGGCTTTTAGGTGTCCTTAGATTATCTTGGGGGTGCCCTGGGCATCCCCAAGCTTAGGCTCTTGCCACTCCTTGTTCCATAATCCATCAAATCTTTCACCCAAAACTTGAAAACTTCACAACACAAAACTTAACAGAAAATCTCGTGAGCTCCGTTAGCGAAAGAAAACAAAAGACCACTTCAAGATACTGTAATGAACTCATTATTTATTTATAAAACCTACTGTATTCCAACTTCTCTATGGTTTATAAACTATTTTACTAGCTATAGATTCATCGAAATAAGCAAACAACACACGAAAAATAGAATCTGTCAAAAACAGAACAGTCTGTAGTAATCTGTAACTAACGCAAACTTATGGAACTCCAAAAATTCAGACAAAATAGGACGACCTAGAAAATTTGTTTATTGATCAGCAGCAATTGGAATTAATATTTTATCACGTTCTGGTTATTTTTAACAATTATTTTCGTGAACAGAAAATTTCTGGAATTTACAGCAAGATCAAATAACTATCATCCAAGAAGATCCTATAGGTTTAACTTGGCACAAACACTAATTAAAACATAAAAAGGCATCTAACCAGAGGCTAGAACAAAGATTTATTCCTAAACAGAAGCAAAAAGTAAAAACTAAAAATAAAATTGGGTTGCCTCCCAACAAGCGCTATCGTTTAATGCCCCTAGCCAGGCATAAAAGCAAGGATAGATCTAGGTATTGCCATCTTTGGTAGGCAATCCATAAGTGGCTCTCATAATAGATTCATAAGGTAATTGTTTTTCTAGGGAAGTGTTCCATGCCTTTCTTTAATGGAAATTGGAATCTAATATTCCCTTCCTTCATATCAATAATTGCACCAATCGTTCTAAGGAAAGGTCTACCAAGAATAATAGGGCATGAAGGATTGCAATCTATGTCAAGAACAATAAAATCTATGGGCACATAGTTCCTATTTGCAAAAATAAGAACATCATTAATTCTTCCCATAGGTTTCTTAATGGTGGAATCCGCAAGGTGCAAGTTTAAAGAACAATCATCAAAATCACGGAAACCTAATAAATCACATAAAGTCTTTGGAATCGTGGAAACACTAGCACCCAAATCACACAAAGCATAGCATTCATGATCTTTAATTTTAATTTTAATAGTAGGTTCCCATTCATCATAAAGTTTTCTAGGGATAGAAACTTCCAACTCAAGTTTTTCTTCATAAGATTGCATCAAAGCATCAACGATATGTTTGGTAAAGGCTTTATTTTGGCTATAAGCATGAGAGAATTTAGCACGGATTGCAACAAGGAAATACAATCTATCAAAGAGCAATTATCATAATTAAATTCCTTGAAATCCAAAATAATGGGTTCATTAATATCTAATGTTTTGATCTCTTCATTACCACTTCTATCCATTTTAGCATCAAGATCTAAAAACTCCGAATTTCTGGAACGCCTTCTAGGTAAAGGTGGATCATATTCAGTCCCATCATTATCAAGATTCATATTGCAAAACAAAGATTTAATAGGGGACACATCAATAACTTTTAGATCTTCATCTTTGTTTTCATAAAAATTAGAAGAACACGCTTTTATAAAGCAACCTTTCTTAGCACGCATCCTAGCGGTTCTTTCTTTGCACTCATCAATGGAAATTCTCATGGCTTTGAGAGACTCATTGATATCATGCTTAGGTGGAATAGATCTAAGTTTCAAAGAATCAACATCAAGAGAAATTCTATCAACGTTCCTAGCCAATTCATCAACTTTAAGCAATTTTTCTTCAAGCAAAGCATTGCAATTCTTTTGTGAATTCATAAATTCCTTAACACTAGTCTCAAATTCAGAGGGCATTTTATTAAAATTTCCATAAGAATTGTTGTAGGAATTACTATAATTATTAGAGGAATTACTAGGATAGGGCCTAGGATTAAAGTTTCCTCTATACGCGTTGTTACCAAAATTATTCCTACAAAAAAATTCACATCCAAAGATTCATTATTATTCTCAATCAAAGTAGACAAAGGCATATCATTAGGATCAGAAGAAACACTGTTAGTAGCAAATAATTTCATAAGTTCATCCATCTTTCCACTCAAAACATTAATTTCTTCTATCGCATGCACTTTTTTATTAGTAGATCTTTCAGTGTGCCATTGAAAATAATTAACCATAATATTATCTAGGAGTTTAGTAGCTTCTCCTAAAGTGATTTCCATAAAAGTGCCTTCCGCGGCAGAATCTAAAAGATTTCTAGAGGCAAAATTCAATCCGGCATAAATTTTTTGTATAATCATCCACAAATTCAAACCATGCGTAGGGCAATTACGTATCATTAATTTCATCCTCTCCCAAGCTTGTGCAACATGTTCATGATCAAGTTGCTTAAAATTCATAATATCGTTTCTAAGAGAGATGATCTTAGCGGGAGGAAAATACTTAGAGATAAAAGAATCTTTGCACTTATTCCATGAATCAATACTATTTTTAGGCAAAGACGAAAACCAAGCTTTAGCACGATCTCTAAGCGAAAAAGGAAATAGCTTCAATTTAACAATATCATTATCCACATCTTTCTTCTTTTTCATATCACACAAATCAACGAAGCTATTTAGATGGGTAGTGGCATCTTCACTAGGAAGGCCGGCGAATTGATCTTTCATGACAAGATTCAACAAAGCAGTATTGATTTCACAAGATTCAGTATTGGTAAGAGGAGCAATCGGAGTGCTAAGGAAATCATTGTTGTTGGTATTGGTAAAGTCACATAATTTGGTGTTATCTTGAGCCATCGTGACAAGCAAGCAATCCAACACATGAGCAAACAAGAGACGGGCAAAAAGAGGCAAACGGAAAAGAGAGGGCGAATAAAATGGCAAGGGTGAAGTGGGGGAGAGGAAAATGAGAGGCAAATGGCAGATAATGTAATGCAGGAGATAAGGGTTTGTGATGGGTACTTGGTATGTTGACTTTTGCGTAGACTCCCCGGCAACGGCGCCAGAAATCCTTCTTGCTACCTCTTGAGCACTGCGTTGGTTTTCCCTTGAAGAGGAAAGGTTGATGCAGCAAAGTAGCGTAAGTATTTCCCTCAGTTTTTGAGAACCAAGGTATCAATCCAGTAGGAGGCCACGCACGAGTCCCTCGCACCTACACAAACAAATAAATCCTTGCAACCAACGCGATAAGGGGTTGTCAATCCCTACATGGTCACTTACGAGAGTGAGATCTGATAGATATGATAAGATAATATTTTTGGTATTTTTCTGATAAAGATGCAAAGTAAAGAAAGTAAAATAAAAACGACACTAGAAATAGCTTGTTGTCGGGAGATTAATATGATGGAAAATAGACCTGGGGGCCATAGGTTTCACTAGTGGCTTCTCTCAAGAGCATAAGTATTTATGGTGGGTGAACAAATTACTGTTGAGCAATTGACAGAATTGAGCATAGTTATGAGAATATCTAGGTATGATCATGTATATAAGCATCACGTCCGAGACAAGTAGACCGACTCCTGCCTGCATCTATTACTATTACTCCACACATCGACCGCTATCCAGCATGCATCTAGAGTATTAAGTTCATAAGAACAGAGTAACGCTTTAAGCAAGATGACATGATGTAGAGGGATAAACTCATGCAATATGATATAAACCCCATCTTGTTATCCTCGATGGCAACAATACAATACGTGCCTTGCTGCCCCTACTGTCACTGGGAAAGGACACCGCAAGATTGAACCCAAAGCTAAGCACTTCTCCCGTTGCAAGAAAGATCAATCTAGTAGGCCAAACCAAACTGATAATTCGAAGAGACTTGCAAAGATAACCAATCATACATAAAAGAATTCAGAAGATTCAAATATTGTTCATAGATAAACTTGATCATAAACCCACAATTCATCGGTCTCAACAAACACACCGCAAAAGAAGATTACATCGAATAGATCTCCACGAGAGAGGGGGAGAACATTGTATTGAGATCCAAAAAGAGAGAAGAAGCCATCTAGCTAATAACTATGGACCCGAAGGTCTGAGGTAAACTACTCACACTTCATCGGAGAGGCTATGGTGTTGATGTAGAAGCCCTCCGTGATCGATGCCCCCTCCGGCGGAGCTCCAGAACAGGCCCCAAGATGGGATCTCACGGGTACGGAAGGTTGCGACGGTGGAATTAGGTTTTTGGCTCCGTATCTGGTAGTTTGGGGGTACGTAGGTATATATAGGAGGAAGAAGTACGTCGGTGGAGCAACAGGGGGCCCACGAGGGTGGAGGGCGTGCCTGGGGGGGGGGGGGTAGGCGCGCCCCCTACCTCGTGGCCTCCTGTTTGATGTCTTGACATAGGGTCCAAGTCCTCTAGATCACGTTCGTTCCGAGAATCACGTTCCCGAAGGTTTCATTCCGTTTGGACTCGGTTTGATATTCTTTTTCTGCGAAACTCTGAAATAGGCAAAAAAACAACAATTTTGGGCTGGGCCTCCAGTTAATAGGTTAGTCCCAAAAGTAATATAGAAGTGTATAATAAAGCCCAATAATGTCCAAAACAGAATATAATATAGCATGGAACAATCAAAAATTATAGATACGTTGGAGACGTATCAGTGAAGTCCAGGGGCATAGGGATGCACTCAAGCTTCGGTGCAAGGATGACCTTGCAGAAGTGAGTTGGGCCATCCTCCTTATGGTAGTGGCCGTAGTTGCGGTGCTTGTTGTTGGGGGGCTCCTCCATGCCTAAGTCGTCGCCACCCTCAGGCGTCTTCGGGTCTTCCTCGGTGGTGGGCGGCAGCACAACCTTGTCCGACATTGGGTGAAGGGACTGCTTGCCCTTGTTGTCAATGGCCGGGAGCACCTCATTGCTCTCCTCGATCCGCACACAATTCATGGAGTCAGGCACATCACAGAGTTCATGGCTTATTGAAGAGCATGTAGTTAAAACGACATGGCTGTCACTCTTCTCCTCCTCTCCATCGCCCCTATATTTACTCACCCTGCCCAACACTACTTACCCACCCCCTCTCTTCTCTCACTGCCAACCTTCCTCGTCCCCATCGCCATGAGCTCTAGCTCCAGCTCCAACGCCAACCCATTCCCTTGGGGTATTGGCTGGAGGGCCTTCTTCCTCGGGTGGTCGGCTGGTGACCGCACCAAGTTCGAGAACACCATGGAGGTGTGCTCGAACTTCGGCTACATGCCTGACATGCAGAAGGAATCTAATGCAGTGCTCATGAAGGCCACTGCAGAAGAGCTGAAGACGCTGATTCCTGACCCAACGAAGGGCGCGATGGCAGTTGACATCATTCGCTGAGCCATGAATCAGGCCGTCTCTGACGACACTAAACAGAGGAAGAAGTGGTGCAAGTACAAGAACTACCGGGCTCCTAATGACCGCCGTGCCGCAGTGTACTGGGAGACGGCTATCGCGCCGCCGGCGGTCATCGGTAGGGAGCCTAAGGAGGAGGAAGAACCGGTGCAGATGCCAGCGAGGGCACCGGAGCCAGGCCGTCGTACCTGGCAGATCGACCTCGACTCCGCTGAGGACGACGACGACCCGCCGGCCTGCACGGCGATGAAGAAGAAGATGAAGGCCAGCGGCTCGACCCACCGCTCCGCACGCCGGTGAGGGCCACCGCGGTGAGCCTGTCTCCGTTGTGTACCCCCTATCCCCCAATCCCCCTTCTGCATCCACATCTACCTCTATTCCGATCTTGCATGAACTAGTTTGAAGTACTATGAACTCGTATGAACTAGTATGAACTACCCCTATGCTTATCTACCTCTATTCCCCATTCCCCTCCGCCGTGGATCGAATCTATCACCGGATCGAACGGGAAAAAGTTCTGCATGTCGAACAGAGAGAAGTGCTTACCGTCATTGCCGTGGGCCAAGTGATGATCCGCTCGCCGATGATGGAGTCCGGTGGTCTTCTTGCTCTGCTCCGATCCGCCACCGCCGATGAGAGTTGGGAGAGTGGGGAGAGGGAGCGGTGAGGATAATTACTGCCGGCGCTTCGGGAAGCAACACGGCTTCTCGAGCGTGGCCGCGCGCGTGCAACCGCCGCCGCCCACGTGCACCGCTCGGGCCTGGCCCTGGATAAACTGTTGATTCGTGCATTCCCAGGGAGCCAGGCCCAGGAGTGCTTTAAGGTTCGTGCCATGCGGGCCGAACAGTGAAAGCGGGCAACCAATTGGCCCGTCTCCGTCCCGCGCGAGCCAGGCCAGGCCTCATGCAGTATACCAAACACGCCCTAACCAGACTCTAGTCATATGTCTCCTAGACCAAGTCAGACATGCCCTGTACACGATGCGTACACTACTCAGACAATACCGCCTCTTCCCCGCCGCTGCGCTCCAAATACCATCTCGCCTTGCCTCGCGATTCTGCTGCTCCGCACGCAGCCGCTCGGGCTCGCCTCTGCTCTGCTCCACGAGCACGCGTGCGCACGCAACCGTCTGGCTCGTAGCCGCCCGCCACGTTGGCCCACCGCCCCCCTCGGCCCGCGCGTGCACGCTGCCGCCTACCGTGCTGGCCCTCCTCTCCGCTGCGCCGTCCCAGCTCCCGGCCGCCTCACGCCGCGCCGGCTGCCGCCCCGTCCGCCTTCTCCGCCCGCCGCCCGCGCCGGCTCCCGCTGCTCGTGCAGAAAGGGGCCAGCTGAGACAAACAAGACAGGAAGAAAAGTCAGTGGCCGGGTGTAAAAAAAGAAATGGGGCCGAGTGGAAAAGAGAGTCCGACTGTTAGAAAAGAGTCGGGCCGGCTACTAAAAAAGAAAAAGAGAAAAACGTCCGGCTGCCAACAACCGGATAAAAGAGAAAAGCGTTCGGCTGAAAAAGAAACATGCATCCGGCTGCCCATAGGCGGCCAGAGAAAAGAAAAAACGTTCGACTACCCATCCGCCTACTTCTCCATTCGAACGGTTAGCCGCGACCCGTACTGCCGGCTGTGCCAGGCCGGCTGGACCGCCTCCTGCTCCGACGCCTGGCCGGCAGGCGAGCCGGCCGGGCCTGTTGGGAATCGTAGCATAATTTAAAATTTTCCTACGCTCACCAAGATGCATCTATGGAGTCTACTAGCAGCGATGGGAAAGGAGTGGATCTACATACCCTTGTAGATCGCGAGCGGAAGCGTTCCAATGAACGTGGATGACGGAGTCGTACTTGTCGTGATCCAAATCACCGATGACCGAGTGCCGAACGGACGGCACCTCCGCGTTCAACACACGTACGGTGCAGCGACGTCTCCTCCTTATTGATCCAGCAAGGGGGGAGGAGAGGTTGATGGAGATCCAACAGCACGACGGCGTGGTGATGGATGTAGCGGGTCTCCGGCAGGGCTTCGCCGAGCTTCTGCGAGAGAGAGAGGTGTTGCAGGGGAGGAGGGAGGCGCCCAAGGCTTAGATGTTGCTGCCCTCCCTTCCCCCCACTATATATAGGGCCAAGGGAGAGGGGGGGCGCAGCCTTGCCCCTTCCTCCAAGGAAGGGTGCGACCAGGGGGGATTCCTTCCCCCCCAAGGCACCTCGGAGGTGCCTTCCCCCTTTAGGACTCTCCCTTTTTTTCTTATCTCTTGCGCATGGGCCTCTTGGGGCTGGTGCCCTTGGCCCATATAGGCCAAGGCGCACCCCTTACAGCCCATGTGGCCCCCCGGGGCTGGTGGACCCCCTTGGTGGACCCCCGGACCCCTTTCGGCACTCCCGGTACAATACCGATAAAGCGCGAAACTTTTCCGGCAACCAAAATAAGACTTCCCATATATAAATCTTTACCTCCGGACCATTCCGGAACCTCTCGTGACGTCCGGGATCTCATCCGGGACTCCGAACAACTTTCGGGTTTCCGCATACATATATCTCTACAACCCTAGCGTCACCGGACCTTAAGTGTGTAGACCCTACGGGTTCGGGAGACATGCAGACATGACCGAGACGCCTCTCCGGTCAATAACCAACAGCGGGATCTGGATACCCATGTTGGCTCCCACATGTTCCACGATGATATCATCGGATGAACCACGGTGTCGAGGATTCAATCAATCCGTATGCAATTCCCTTTGTCAATCGGTATGTTACTTGCCCGAGATTCGATCGTCGGTATCCCAATACCTTGTTCAATCTCGTTACCGGCAAGTCTCTTTACTCGTACCGCAATGCATGATCCCGTGACTAACGCCTTAGTCACATTGAGCTCATTATGATGATGCATTACCGAGTGGGCCCAGAGATACCTCTCCGTCACACGGAGTGACAAATCCCAGTCTCGATCCGTGCCAACCCAACAGACACTTTCGGAGATACCCGTAATGCACCTTTATAGTCACCCAGTTACGTTGTGACGTTTGGCACACCCAAAGCACTCCTACGGTATCCGGGAGTTGCACGATCTCATGGTCTAAGGAAAAGATACTTGACATTGGAAAAGCTCTAGCAAACGAAACTACACGATCTTTTATGCTATGCTTAAGTTGGGTCTTGTCCATCACATCATTCTCCTAATGATGTGATCCCGTTATCAATGACATCCAATGTCCATAGTCAGGAAACCATGACTATCTGTTGATCAACGAGCTAGTCAACTAGAGGCTTACTAGGGACGGGTTGTGGTCTATGTATTCACACATGTATTACGATTTCCGGACAATACAATTATAGCATGAATAATAGACAATTACCATGAACAAAGAAATATAATAATAACCATTTATTATTGCCTCTAGGGCATATTTCCAACAGTCTCCCACTTGCACTAGAGTCAATAATCTAGTTCACATCACCATGTGATTAACACTCACTGGTCACATCACCATGTGACCAACATCTAAAGAGTTTACTAGAGTCGACGATCTAGTTCACATCACTATGTGATTATCACTCAATGTGTTCTGGCTTGGTCATGTTATGCTTGTGAGAGAGGTTATTAGTCAACGGGTCTGAACCTTTCAGAACCGTTTGCTTTACGAATATCTATGTCATCTTGTGGATGCTACCACGCGCTATTTGGAGCCATTTCAAATAATTGCTCTACTATACGAATCCGGTTTACTACTCAGAGTCATCCGGATTAGTGTCAAAGTTCGCATCGACGTAACCCTTTACGACAAACTCCTTTCCACCTCCATAATCGAGAAAATTCCTTAATCCACTAGGTGCTAAGGATAAGTTCGACCGCTGTCATGAGATCCTTTCCCGGATCACCATTGTACCCTCTTGACCAACTTATGGCAAGGCACACTACATGTGCGGTACACAGCATAGCATACTATAGAGCCTATGTCTAAAGCATAGGGGACGACCTTCGTCCTTTCTCTATCTTCTGCTGTGGTCAGGTCTTGAGTCTCACTCAATACTCACACCTTGTAACACAGCCAAGAACTCCTTCTTTGCTGATCTATTTTGAACTCTTTCAAAATCATGTCAAGGTGTGCTGTCTTTTGAAAGTATCATCAGGCGTCTTGATCTATCTCTATGGATCTTGATGCCCAATATGTAAGTAGCTTTATCCAGGTCTTCCTTTGAAAAACTCCTTTCAAACAACCCTTTATGCTTTCCAGAAATTTTACATCATTTCGGATCATCAATATGTCATTCACATATACTTATCAGAAATGTTGTAGCGCTCCCACTCACTTTATTGTAAATACAAGTTTCTAACAAACTTTGTATAAACCCAAAAACTTTGATCACTCCATCAAAGCGTATATTCTGACTCCGAGATGCTTGCTCTAATCCATGGAAGGATCGCTGGAGCTAGCATACCTTTTAGCATCCTTAGGATCGACAAAACCTTTCTGATTGTATCACATACAACCTTTCCTTACGAAAAACTGGTAAGGAAACTTGTTTTGACATCCATCTGCCAGATTTCATAAATGTAGCTAATGCTAACATGATTCCGACGGACCTAAGCATCGCTACGGATGAGAAAAACTCATCGCAGTCAACTCCTTGAACTTGTGAAAATACTCTTTTCCACAAGTCGAGCTTCATAGACGGTAACATTACCGTCCATGTCCGTCTTCTTCTTAAAGATCCATTTATCTCAATGGCTTGCCGATCATCGGGCAAGTTCACCAAAGTCCATGCTTTGTTCTGATACATGGATTCTATCTCGGATTTCATGGCCTCGAGCCATTCATCGGAATATGGGCCCACCATCGCTTCTCCATAGCTCATAGGTTCATTGTTGTCTAGCAACATGACTTCCAAGATAGGATCACGCATTACTCTGAAGTAGTGCGCATCCTCGTCGTCCTACGAGGTTTGGTAGTGACTTGATCCGAAGTTTCATGATCACTATCATATGCTTCCACTTCAATTGGTGTAGGTGCCACAGGAACAACTTCATGTGCCCTGCTACACACTAGTTGAAGCGACGGTTCAATAACCTTATCAAGTCTCCACCATCCTCCCACTCAATTCTTTCGAGAGAAACTTTTCCTCGAGAAAGGACTCGTTTCTAGAAGCAATTACTTTTGCTTCCAGATCTGAAATGGGAGGTATACCCAACTGTTTTTGGGTATTCTATGAAGATGCATTTATCCGCTTTGGGTTCGAGCTTATCAGCCTGAAACTTTTTCACATAAGCATCGCAGCCCCAAACTTTTAAGAAACGACAACTTAGGTTTCTATAAACGGTGTCGTCTCAACGGAATTGCGTGGTGCCCCTTTTAAAGTGAATGCGGTTGTCTCTAATGCCTAACCCATAAACGATAGTGGTAATTTGATAAGAAACATCATGGTATGCACCATATCCAATAGGGTGCAGTTATGATGTTCGGACACACCATCACACTATGGTGTTCCAGGCGGTATTAATTGTGAAACATCTTCCACAATGTCTCAATTGTGTGCCAAACTCGTATCTCAGATACTCATCTCTATGATCATATCACAGACATTTTATCCTCTTGTCACGACGATCTTCAACTTCACTCTGAAATTACTTGAACCTTTCAATAATTCAGACTAGTGTTTCATCAAGTAAATACACTCAGCATCTACTCAAATCATCTCTGAAGTAAGAACATAACGATGTCCACTGCATGCCTCAGCACTCATTGGACTGCGTACATCAAAATGTATTACTTCCAACAAGTTGCTCTCTTGTTCCATCTTATTGAAAACGAGGACTTTCAGTCATTTTGCCCATGTGGTATGATTTGCATGTCTCAAATGATTCATAATCAAGTGAGTCCAAACGATCCATCTGTATGGAGTTTCTTCATGCATATATACCAATAGACATGGTTCGCATGTCTCAATCTTTTCAAAAAATGAGTGAGTCCAAAGATCCACCTACATGGAGCTTCTTCATGCGTTCTACACCAATATGACTCAAGTGGCAGTGCCACAAGTATGTGGTACTATCATTACTATCTTATATCTTTTGGCATGAACATGTGTATCACTACGATCGAGATTCATTTTAGGTGCAAGACCATTGAAGGTATTATTCAAATAAACAGAGTAACCATTATTCTCCTTAAATGAATAACCGTTTTGCGGTAAACATAATCCAATCATGTTCAACGCAAACACCAAATCTCGATGGTAGAGGGAGCATGCGATGCTTGATCACATCAACCTTGGAAACACTTCCAACACATATCGTCATCTCACCTTTAGCTAGTCTCCATTTATTCCGCAGCTTTTATTTCGAGTTACTAACACTTAGCAACCGAACCAGTATCTAATACCCTGGTGCTGCTAGGAGTACTAGTAAAGTACACATTCATATAACATATATCCAATATACTTCTGTCGACCTTGCCTGCCTTCTCATCTACCAAGTATCTAGGGTAGTACTGCTTCAGTGACCGTTCCTCTCATTACAGAAGCACTTAGTCTCGGGTTTGGGTTCAACCTTGGGGTTCTTCACTAGAGCAGCAATTGACTTGCTGTTTCATGAAGTATCCCTTTTTGCCCTTGCCCTTCTTAAACTAGTGGTTTTACTAACCATCAACAATTGATGCTCCTTCTTGATTTCTACTCTCGCGGTGTCAAACATTGCGAATAGCTCAAGGATCATCATAACTATCCTTGATATGTTATAGTTCATCACGAAGCTCTACTAGCTTGGTGGCAGTGACTATGGAGAACTATCACTATCTCATCTGGGAGATTAACTCCCACTCGATTCAAGCGATTGTGGCACTCAGACAATCTGAGCACACGCTCAACGATTGAGCTTTTCTCCCTTAGTTTGCAGGCTTAAGAAACTTGTCAGAGGTCTCATACCTCTTGACGTGGGCACTAGTCTGAAATCCCAATTTCAGTCTTCGGAACATCTCACATGTTCTGCGACGTTTCAGAAACGTCTTTGGTGCCACAATTCTAAACCGCACCGAACTATCACGTCGTTAACAAAACGTGTATGTCAGATGTTTTGTAACATCTACAGACGACGCTGAGGTTGAGCACACCGAGTGGTGCATTAAGGACATAAGCCTTCTGTGCAGCAATGAGGACAATCCTCAGTTTACGGACCCAGTCCGCATAATTGCTACTAGCAACTTTCAACTAAATTTTCTCTAGGAACATATCTTAACCAGTAGAACTAAAGCGCAAGCCATGACATAATTTGCAAATACTTTTTGACTATGTTCATGATAATGAAGTTCATCTGATTATGAACTCCCACTCAGATAGACATCCCTCTAGTCATCTAAGTGAAACATGATCCGAGTTCAACTAGGCCGTGTCCGATCATCACGTGAGACGGACTAGTCAAGATCGGTGAACATCTCCATGTTGATCGTATCTTCTATACGACTCATGCTCGACCTTTCGGTCCTCCGTGTTCCGAGGCCATGTCTGTACATGCTAGGCTCGTCAAGTCAACCTAAGTGTATTGCGTGTGTTCCGAGGCCATGTCTGTACATGCTAGGCTCGTCAACACTCGTTGTATTCGAACGTAAGAATCTATCACACCCGATCATCACGTGGTGCTTCGAAATGACGAACCTTCGCAACGGTGCACAGTTAGGGTGAACACTTTCTTGAAATTATTATAAGGGATCATCCTACTTGCTACCGTCGTTCTAAACAAATAAGATGCAAAAACATGATAAACATCACATGCAATCAAATAGTGACATGATATGGCCAATATCATCATGCTCCTTTGATCTCCATCTTCGGGGCACCATGATCATCTTTGTCACCGGCATGACACCATGATCTCCATCATCATGATCTCCATCATTGTGTCTTCATGAAGTCGTCACACCAACGATTACTTCTACTTCTATGGCCAACTCGTTTAGCAACAAAGTAAAGTAATTTACATGGCGTTATTCAATGACTCGCAGGTCATGCAAAATAATAAAGACAACTCCTATGGCTCCTGCCGGTTGTCATACTCATCGACATGCAAGTCGTGATTCCTATTACAAGAATATGATCAATTTCATACATCACATATATCATTCATCACATCTTCTGGCCATATCATATCACATAGCACTTGCTGCAAAAACAAGTTAGACGTCCTCTAATTGTTGTTGCAAGTTTTTACGTGGTTTGTAGGTTTCTAGCAAGAACGTTTCTTACCTACGTATGACCACAACGTGATTTGCCAATTTCTATTTACCCTTCATAAGGACCCTTTTCATCGAATCCGTTCCGACTAAAGTAGGAGAGACAGACACCCGCTAGCCACCTTATGCATCTAGTGCATGTCAGTCGGTGGAACCTGTCTCACGTAAGAGTACGTGTAAGGTCGGTCTGGGCCGCTTCATCCTACAATGCCGCCGAAACAAGAAAAGACTAGTAGCGGCAAGAAGGATTGGCAAACTCAACGCCCACAACTACTTTGTGTTCTACTCGTGCATAGTAACTACGCATAGACCTGGCTCATGATGCCACTGTTGGGAATCGTAGCATAATTTAAAATTTTCCTACGCTCACCAAGATGCATCTATGGAGTCTACTAGCAGCGATGGGAAAGGAGTGGATCTACATACCCTTGTAGATCGCGAGCGGAAGCGTTCCAATGAACGTGGATGACGGAGTCGTACTTGTCGTGATCCAAATCACCGATGACCGAGTGCCGAACGGACGGCACCTCCGCGTTCAACACACGTACGGTGCAGCGACGTCTCCTCCTTATTGATCCAGCAAGGGGGGAGGAGAGGTTGATGGAGATCCAACAGCACGACGGCGTGGTGATGGATGTAGCGGGTCTCCGGCAGGGCTTCGCCGAGCTTCTGCGAGAGAGAGAGAGGTGTTGCAGGGGAGGAGGGAGGCGCCCAAGGCTTAGATGTTGCTGCCCTCCCTTCCCCCCACTATATATAGGGCCAAGGGAGAGGGGGGGCGCAGCCTTGCCCCTTCCTCCAAGGAAGGGTGCGACCAGGGGGGATTCCTTCCCCCCCAAGGCACCTCGGAGGTGCCTTCCCCCTTTAGGACTCTCCCTTTTTTCTTATCTCTTGCGCATGGGCCTCTTGGGGCTGGTGCCCTTGGCCCATATAGGCCAAGGCGCACCCCTTACAGCCCATGTGGCCCCCCGGGGCTGGTGGACCCCCGGACCCCTTTCGGCACTCCCGGTACAATACCGATAAAGTGCGAAACTTTTCCGGCAACCAAAATAAGACTTCCCATATATAAATCTTTACCTCCGGACCATTCCGGAACCTCTCGTGACGTCCGGGATCTCATCCGGGACTCCGAACAACTTTCGGGTTTCCGCATACATATATCTCTACAACCCTAGCGTCACCGGACCTTAAGTGTGTAGACCCTACGGGTTCGGGAGACATGCAGACATGACCGAGACGCCTCTCCGGTCAATAACCAACAGCGGGATCTGGATACCCATGTTGGCTCCCACATGTTCCACGATGATATCATCGGATGAACCACGGTGTCGAGGATTCAATCAATCCGTATGCAATTCCCTTTGTCAATCGGTATGTTACTTGCCCGAGATTCGATCGTCGGTATCCCAATACCTTGTTCAATCTCGTTACCGGCAAGTCTCTTTACTCGTACCGCAATGCATGATCCCGTGACTAACGCCTTAGTCACATTGAGCTCATTATGATGATGCATTACCGAGTGGGCCCAGAGATACCTCTCCGTCACACGGAGTGACAAATCCCAGTCTCGATCCGTGCCAACCCAACAGACACTTTCGGAGATACCCGTAATGCACCTTTATAGTCACCCAGTTACGTTGTGACGTTTGGCACACCCAAAGCACTCCTACGGTATCCGGGAGTTGCACGATCTCATGGTCTAAGGAAAAGATACTTGACATTGGAAAAGCTCTAGCAAACGAAACTACACGATCTTTTATGCTATGCTTAAGTTGGGTCTTGTCCATCACATCATTCTCCTAATGATGTGATCCCGTTATCAATGACATCCAATGTCCATAGTCAGGAAACCATGACTATCTGTTGATCAACGAGCTAGTCAACTAGAGGCTTACTAGGGACGGGTTGTGGTCTATGTATTCACACATGTATTACGATTTCCGGACAATACAATTATAGCATGAATAATAGACAATTACCATGAACAAAGAAATATAATAATAACCATTTATTATTGCCTCTAGGGCATATTTCCAACAGGGCCGCCCGTCTGCCTCGACGCCCGTTCAGTCGGACCCGACCGGCCTGGACCCCCTTCGAGCACTTGGAGGCTCAAAGGCTACACCCAGCTGGTGCGCCGACGCGCTCCGCGAGCGCCAAGCCACACCAGCTGTCTTCGTCAACCTCCGCTTCGTCTGCGTCAAAGCAATGTGAGCTCCTCACCCGCATATTTTTGCACTGCGCAAACACGTATAACCCCAAGCGATGCTCGGAGGGCTATCTCCGCAGTTTATTACAGTTGCACCATTGTTCGACCCGGCTCCAACCAGAGTTGGCCCGGAGGCCGGCCGGTTGGCCTGAGACGTTCGCTCCCGCAGACGGCTTAGTAGCATGCACGGTACCAAAGGCTCACTCTCGGCTACAGACCGCTGAGCGGCTGTTCGGCTAGCAACAGCAAACGCTGGAGGCCACCCACGTGAAAAACGTCCGGGGAGAAAAACGGTTCGGGCGACCCGACCGTTTGCTTTATGAGTATCTGCTCAGTTAGATCCGCTCCCAGAGTCTGAGTACTGTACACTCCACCCCGCGGCCCACTCTTAGCCACAGACCGCAGAGCGGCTGTTGATACGTCTCCAACGTATCTATAATTTATGAAGTATTCATGCTATTATATTATCCATCTTAGATGTTTTATATGCATTTATATGCTATTTTATATGATTTTTGGGACTAACCTATTAACCTAGAGCCCAGTGCCAGTTTCTGTTATTTTCCTTGTTTTTGAGTTTTACAAAGGAATACCAAACAGAGTCCAATTGACGTGCCAATTTTTGATGATTTTTTATGGACCAAAAGAAGCCCCTGGAGTAAAAGATTGGCGCAGAAGAGTCCCGGGCTGTCCACGAGGGTGGGGGCGCGCCCACCCCCCTGGGCGTGGGCCCCTGCCTCGTGGACGACTCGGAGACCCCCCTGGCGTGAAACCAACGCCAAAAATTCCTATAAATACAGAAACCCCCAGAAAATAACCTAGATCGGAAGTTCCACCATCGCAAGACTCTGTAGCCACGAGAAATCAATCTAGGCCCTCTCTGGCACCCTGCCGGAGAGGCCATCATCACCGGAGGCTATGGAGGAGGATCCCGGAGGGGCCATCATCACCATGAAGGCCAAGGACCAGAGGGAGAACCTCTCCCCATCCAAGGGGGAGGCCATGGAGGAGGAAGCACAAGGGGGAGAACCTCTCCTCCTCTCTCTCGGTGGCGCCGGAGTGCATTGTGTGAGAACAATTATAATCTTGTCTTTGACAGTAACAAAGTGAATGGTTTACTCTTTATCATACTAACCTATCTCATGAAGTTCCGTTAAGTTTTGTGTGATTGAAGTTTTCAAGCTTTGGGTGAGATATCGATATGAGGAGAATAAGGAGTGGAAAGACCCTAAGCTTGGGGATGCCCAAGGCATCCCAAGGTAATATTCAAGGAAGACTCAAGCGCCTAAGCTTGGGGATGCCCCGCAAGGCATCCCCTCTTTCGTCTTCAAAACTATCAGTATACCTTACTCGGAGCTATATTTTTATTCATCACATGATATGTGTTTTGCTTGGAGAGTATTTTCAATTTTACTTGCTGTTTGAATAAAATCATTGGATCTGAAATCTTGAATGAAATAGAATCCTCCCATGGCTAGTTAATTATTTGCCTACTCAGTGTTCTTCACTTATATCTTTTTGGAGTAGTTTGTCATTTACTCACGTGCTCCACGTATATCCTATGAGTAAATGGTTGAATGAATTGAATGTCATAAATCTGAATTTATATTTGTTTCATATGCTTATAACATGGGGAGTAATGACTTCACACATAATAAGTATAGGTAGTAAACTTATTGAAAGTTAGCAAACGTAGAATTGGTCAGTTGAACAATTCATGAAAGAATATTGAAGGAAGAGAGATTTCACATATAAATATACTGACTTGGACATCTTTTGTAATTGTGAGAACTCATTAAAATATGACATGCTAAAAAAGTTGATGTTGGACAAGGAAGACAACTTAATGGGTTATGTTTTCCTACATCTGAAACGTTATATTGTCTTGGATCATCCAACATGTTGAGCTTGCCTTTCCCTCTCATGCTAGCCAAATTCTTTGCACCAAGTAGAAATACTACTTGTGCTTCCAAACATCCCTTAAACCAGTTTTGCCATGAGAGTCCACCATACCTACCTATGGATTGAGTAAGATCCTTCAAGTAAGTTGTCATCGGTGCTTGCAATAAGAATTGCTCTCTAAATATGTATGATCTATTAGTGCGAATAAAATAAGCTTTATACGAACTTGTGATAGGGAAGAAATAAAAGCGACGGACTGCAAAATAAAGGTCTCTATCACAAGAGGCAATATAAAGTGACGTTCTTTTGCATTAAGATTTTGTGCATCCAACCTTAAAGTCGCATGACAACCTCTGCTTCCCTCTGCGAAGGGCTTATCTTTTACTTTTATCTTCTACCTTATGCAAAAGTCATGGTGATCTTCACCTTTCCTTTTTACATTTTATCCTTTGGCAAGCACATTGTGTTGGAAAGATCCTGATATATATATCCAATTGGATGTAAGTTATCATGAACTATTATTGTTGACATTACCCTTGAGGTAAAAGGTTGGGAGGCGAATCTATAAGGCCCTATCTTTCTCTGTGTCTGATTAAAACTTCGAACCCATAAATATCACATGAGTGTTAGCAATTGTGAAAGATTAAATGATAGTTGAGTATGTGGAGTTTGCTGAATCAAAGCTCTTACATAGACCCTTCCCGAAAATAAGATGAATTGCAATTGTTTGACGACTAAGAGCATTGTTTGTTAGTTTTCAAGAAAGTTTATGATCTATACTTTAACATGTGAATAGCTTGTTACTTGATCATGAAAAGTTTTATGAGATGAGCTACTGTTATGACATATAATGATGCTAGAAAAGGTGATTGAAATTATCATTGATCAAACTTGTGCACCTGCTAGCATTCACACTTCATAAATTATTTCTTTTATCATTTACCTACTCGAGGACGAGCATGAATTAAGCTTGGGGATGCTGATACGTCTCCAACGTATCTATAATTTATGAAGTATTCATGCTATTATATTATCCATCTTAGATGTTTTATATGCATTTATATGCTATTTTATATGATTTTTGGGACTAACCTATTAACCTAGATCCCAGTGCCAGTTTCTGTTTTTTCCTTGTTTTTGAGTTTTACAGAAAAGGAATACCAAACGGAGTCCAATTGACGTGCCAATTTTTGATGATTTTTTATGGACCAAAAGAAGCCCCTGGAGTAAAAGAGTTGGGGCAGAAGAGTCCCGGGCTGTCCACGAGGGTGGGGGGCGCGCCCACCCCCCTAGGCGTGGGCCCCTGCCTCGTGGATGACTCGAAGACCCCCCTGACGTGAAACCAACGCCAAAAATTCCTATAAATACAGAAACCCCCAGAAAATAACCTAGATCGGAAGTTCTACCGCCGCAAGCCTCTGTAGCCACGAGAAATCAATCTAGGCCCTCTCTGGCACCCTGCCGGAGAGGGCCATTATCACCGGAGGCTATGGAGGAGGATCCCGGAGGGGCCATCATCACCATGAAGGCCAAGGACCAGAGGGAGAACCTCTCCCCATCCAAGGGGGAGGCCATGGAGGAGGAAGCACAAGGGGGAGAACCTCTCCTCCTCTCTCTCGGTGGCGCCGGAGTGCCATCGGGAGGGGAATCATCGCCGCGGTGATCGTCTTCATCAACATCACCATCATCATCACCATCCTCATCTATTTAACGTGGTCCACTCTCCCACACCCCGCTGTTATCCCTACTTGAACATGGTGCTTCATGCCACATATTATGATCCAATGATGTGTTGCCATCCTATGATGTTTTGAGTAGATATCCTTTGTCTTTGGGTTGATTGATGATCTAGATTGGTATGAGTTGTATGTTTTATTTTGGTGCTTTCCTATGGTGCCCTCCGTGTCGCGCAAGCGTGAGGGATTCCCGCTGTAGGGTGTTGCAATATGTCCATGGTTCGCTTATTGTCTGTGTTGCGTGAGTGACTGAAACACAAACACGGGTAAGCGAGACATGGCGTATGGGAATAAAGAGGACTTGATATGTTAATGCTATGGTTGGGTTTTACCTTAATGATCTTTAGTAGTTGCGGATGCTTGCTAGAGTTCCAATCATAAGTGCATATGATCCAAGAAGAGAAAGTATGTTAGCTCATGCCTCTCCCTCATATGAAATTGCAATAGTGATTACCGGTCTTGTTAACAATTGCCTAGGACAATTCCGCACACCGATCCATCATTATTCCACACTCGCTATTTATAATACTTAAGTAATATATTCTAACTTTATGATAACAACACCTACTTTTATATTTTAGCTCTCCGATATCATGCAAAGTTATCCTCTTCATACCCACAACGTAGTTTTATTTCTCGTTTCTAGTTGAAAGCAAACGTTCAGTGTACGTAGAGTCCTATCAGTGGCAGATAGGACTTGAGAGGATATTGATCTTACCTTTAGCTCCTTGTGGGTTCGACACTCCATACTTATCACTTCCACCATTGGGAATTGCTACGATGATTCCCTGCACTTGGGGATTATCAGCTGTCTGGCTAGCGAGAGCGCTAGCCAAAGAACGGATCGGAGGGGACATGAAAAAGATTGAAGGAGGCTCAGGCGAAACCGAGTCGGCACCCTCCTCATAAAACTTGCACTACCAAAAGCAAACGTTTGATATATCTGCGCGGACTAACTTTGTCTTTTGCATGATCATCTCCGAGGGGAACCCCCTCCTCGCCCGGAGGCTGGTTGCAGGCCCGACTCTGGCTACAACCGGCATCACACCGCCTGCTTCATCTGCAGCATAAACCCTCCGCCTGACTCTTCGAGTCATCCGGAGGCTCGGAGGCTCCACCCAGCGGGTGCACTGGCGCGCCCCCACTGGAAGCAAGCCACGCCGGCTGCAGCCCGCAGCAGGCTGTCATTGATAACATCAGTCGGCGGACTCCGGAATACGCGCCTGACAGCCTCAATCGGGGGACCCCGCGTCCGCGCCCGACAACCTCAGTCGGCAGACCCCGCGTCCGCGCACTGCAGGGCCCCACGCCCACCAGCCGGCGGACTCCGTGTCCGCGCCCGGCACCCTCGACGTCGCCGTCGGCTTCATCATCAACAACAAGACCCTCCGCCCAACTTTTCCAAGTTGCCCGGAGGCTCGGAGGCTACACCCAGCTCAGAACATGCCGTGTCTGTTGCACGCCCGCCGCCGGCTGCAACCGGCCCCTCAATGCCATCGTCTGCATCAACAACCGCGAAAAGCCTCCGCCCAACTTTTCCAAAGTTGCCCGGAGGCTCGGAGGCTACACCCAGCGGGTGCGCCCCTGATGTCTACTACGCAACTTTATTCTTGTAGGCTCGTGTTGGGCCTCCAAGCGTAGAGTTTTGTAGGAAAGTAGCAATTTTCCCTCAAGTGGATGACCTAAGGTTTATCAATCCATGGGAGATGTAGGATGAAGATGGTCTCTCTCAAACAACCCTGCAACCAAATACAAGAAATATCTTGTGTCCCCAACACACCCAATACAATGGCAAATTGTATAGGTGCACTAGTTCGGCGAAGAGATGGTGCTAAAAGTGTAATATTGATGGTAGAAATATATTTTTATAATCTGAATAAATAAAAACAGCAAGGTAGAAAATATTAAACAGGCACAAAAACGGTATTGCAATGCTTAAAAATGAGGCCTAGGTCCGTACTTTCGCTAGTGCAACCTCTCAACAATGCTATCATAGTTGGATCATATGATTATCCCTCAAAGTGCAGCAAAGAATCACTCTCGAGTTCCTATTAGCGGAGAACAAAAGATAGGAATTTGTTTGTAGGGTACGAAACCACTCAAAGCTATTCTTTCCATTTGATCTATTCAAGAGTTCGTACTAAGATAACACAAAGCTATTCTTTCCGTTCGATCTATCCTAGAGTTCATACTAGAATAACACCAAAGCAAATTCATATTCATAATACTCAATTGACACAAAGAACTCTAAAGAGACCCCAAAATTTTGGTCGGAGAAAAACGTGCATCAACCCCTATGCATAGATTACCCCAATATCTCTGCGGGAATCCCCGAGTTGAATGCCATAACATATGTCAAGTGAATCAATAAGATAACCCAATTGTCACCTCAAGTATTCATATTGCAAGACATATATCATGTGTTCTCATCTCTGAATATTCAATCCGACAAGACAAAACTTTGAAGGGTAAAGATTCAATTCTTCACAACAAGAGTATAGAGGGGAGAAACATCATATGATCCGACTATATTAACAAAGCCCATGATATATCACGAGAGAGAGAGAGATCAAACACATAGCTACAGGTACAAACCCTCAACCTCGAGGGTGGACTACTCCCTCCTCATCGTGGTGGCCACCGGGATGATGAAGATGGCCACCGGAGATGACTCCCCCCTCTGGCCTAGATTGGTTTTCGGTGGCTACAGAGCCTTGTGGCGGCGGAACTTCTGATCTACGTTAACCCCGAAGGGTTTCAGAATATTTGGGAATTTATAGTGCAAAGAAGGGGTGCGGGAGGCCACCGAGGTGGGCACAACCCACCTGGGTGCGCCAGGGGGGCCTGGCGCGCCCTGGTGGGTTGTGCCCCCCTCGAGGCACCCCCCAGGTGCAGATCTGGCCCATTGGGTTCCTTATGGTCCATAAAAAATCTCCATGGAGTTTCGTTGCGTTTGGACTCCGTTTGGTATTGATTTTCTGCGATGTAAAAAACAAGCAAAAAACAGCAACTGGCACTGGGCACTGGGTCAATAGGTTAATCCCAAAAAATGATATAAAGTTGCTATAAAATGATTGTAAAACATCCTAGAATGATAAAATAACAACATGAATACTTCATAAATTATAGATACGTTGGAGACGTATCAGCATCCCCAAGCTTAATTCCTACTCGTCCTCGAGTAGGTAAATGATAAAAGAAATAATTTATGAAGTGTGAATGCTAGCAAAGTGCATAAGTTTGATCAATGACAATTTCAACCACTTTTCCTAGCATCATAACAACAATTCTTTCTTATAAAACTTCGCATGTTATAGTAGCAGCCAATTCACATGTTAAGGTTCAACCAATGAACTCTCTTGAAACTGAACAACCTATGTTCTTAGTCACCAAGCAATTGCAATTCAACTTATTCAACAGAGTCTAATAGCTCCACATACTCAACCATCATATAGTCTTCTATGATTGCTAACACTCACCGCATACACATGAGCAAAACGTTTCAACCGGACACATAGAAAGATAGGGGCTTACTGTTTTGCCTGCCAACGTATTCACCTCAAGGGTGATGTCAACAATAATAACTCATGCTACCCATATTCAACTGGACATATGTGCCTAGATCTTTCCTCACCACATGATGCTTGCCAAAGGAGAAAAATAAAAAGGAATAGAGAGAAAAACTTTGACTCTCTGCATAAAAGTAAATACTAAAAATTTAAAAGATAGGCCCTTCGCAGAGGGAAACAGAGGTTGCCATGCGCTTATTTGTTTGTATGCTCAATCCCTTAGTGCAAAAGAACGTCACGTTATATTGCCCCTTATGATAGCAACCTTTATTATGCAGTCCGTCGCTTTTATTGGTTTGCCATCATAAGTTCGTACAACGCTCAATTTTCTCTTACACTTGAAAAAGATTTAGGTTTAAGGGTTTTTTGGATGCACAAGTAGTATCTCTACTTAGTGCGGAATTTTTGGCTAGCAAAGATAGGGGGAAATCACCACATGTTGAAGGATCTATGACAAGATGACTTCTATGTGAATATGAACAAACGTAAACCATTGCGTTGTCTTTCTTGTCCAACGTCAACAATTTTGGCATATAATATTTTGATGGGGGCTCACAATCACAAACGATTTCTAGGATAGTGTATTTGCATGTGAAAGTTCTCTTCCTTATACTAATTATTCGTGAATTGCTTGTATGACCAATATTGTGATTGTCAAACCTCAAAAGATTTCACTCTCTAAACCCAATGTGAAGCTACCACTAGGCATGATATGATTTCAACTTCATGACATTCAATTTATTCAACAATTTACTCATAGGATATAAGTTAAGCACAAGAGTAAATGACAAACTACTCCAAAAACATATAAGTGAAGATCAAATGAGTAGTTAATTAAATAGGTAGCTATTTGAGGACTATCTCTTATTTAAAAACTTTCAGATCTAAGTAATTTATTAAAACAGCAAGCAAAATGAAAATAAAATGACATTTCAAGGATAGCACAACTCATGTGAAGAAGCAAAGACTTAGGCTCAACCGATACTCACCGATAATTGTTGAAGAAGAAAGGTGGGATGCCTACCGGGGCATCCCCAAGCTTAGATGCTTGAGACTTCTTGAATATTATCTTGGGATGCCTTGGGCATCCCCAAGCTTGAGCTTTTGTGTCTCCTTAATTTTTCTCATATCACGGTTTTTCCTAAATCTCAAAAGCTTCATCCACACAAAACTCAACAAGAACTCGTGAGATAAGTTAGTATAAACCATTGCAAAAACCTTATCATTCTCTACTGTAGCAAATCACTAAAATTATTATTTAAAATTGCATACTAAATGCCTCTGCATATTTAATACTCCTATCCTCAAATAGAATCATTAAACAAGCAAACATATGCAAACATAACAGCAATCTGCCCAAACAGTACAGTCTGTAAAGAATGCAAGAGTATCAATACTTATTCAACTCCAAACTTTATAAAATTATACCACACTGTAGAAAATTTATCAGATCTTATTATGCAAAAAGTTTCAACATTTTATCACATTTTGACTTTCCTCGGGAATTTTTGCAACACCGATAAACTTTTTCTGTTTTCAAACAGGAACATGTAGACTTGTAAAATAAGCATGGTAAAGGCTATCAACGCCACTTTTATTGAAATAAAAGATGCAAAACGTTATTCTAAATAACATAAAGCAAATTCTTAAGAAAATAAATTAACGCTCCAAGTAAAACTCATATCATGTGACGAATGAAAACATAGCTCCGAGTGAGGTTACCGATATTGTTGAAGACGAAAGAGGGGAGGCCTTCCGGGGCATCCCCAAGCTTAGGCTTTTGGTTGTCCTTGAATTTTACCTTGGGGTGCCTTGGGCATCCCCAATCTTAGGCTCTTGCCACTCCTTATTCCATAATCCATCAAATCTTTACCCAAAACTTGAAAACTTCACAACACAAAACTTAACAGAAAAATCTCATGAGCTCCGTTAGTATAAGAAAACAAATCACCACCATAAGGTACTGTAATGAACTCATTATTTATTTATATTGGTGTTAAACCTACTGTATTCCAACTTCTGTATTGTTCATACCCTCAAATACTAGCCATAGATTCTTCAAAATAAGCAAACAACACACGAAAAACAGAATCTGTCAAAAACAGAACAGTCTGTAGTAATCTGTATCAAACGTATACTTATGTAACTACAGAAGTTCTAAAATAAATTTCTGGGCGTGAGGAATTTGTCTATTAATCATCTGAAGAAAGAATCAACTAAATATCACTCTACAGTAAAAAGTTGTAGCTAATCTCGTGAGCACTAAAGTTTCTGTTTTTTACAGCATGATCGTAAAGACTTCACCCAAGTCTTCGCAAAGGTTCTACTTGGCATAAACACTAATAAAAACATAAAACCACATCTAAACAGAAGCTAGATGAATTATTATTACTAAACAGAACCAAAAAGCAAGAAACAAAAATAAAATTGGGTTGCCTCCCAACAAGCGCTATCGTTTAACGCCCCTAGCTAGGCATAAAGGCAAGAATAGATCTAGGTATTATTATCTTTGGTGGGCAATTCTTCAATTGAACACTTATAACCCTTAGGAGTTTCCTTCTTCTTATTAATTATCAAGCTCCTAGGCAAGAAATCAAGAAAATCATTTGTAGCAAAAGGTTCCTTAATGATAGCTAGAAAGTTGGGGTGAACACTTATGGATTTGAGATCCGCATTTCCCTTACTAGTAGTTTCACCCTTATTTTTAGGAACATACATCAATTTGGCAATTTTAGCATTAGGAGGTTTTGGAGTATTTTTCACGGAAGAAAAGGCAGACCCTAAGTTGGTAATAATATCCTCAATTTTATCAATTCTTGTGGAATCTTGATCTATCTTTTCGTTAACTATTGGGTCCTTTTCTTTAAAATTTTCAAGAGCAACTCCTACCTTAGATCCGTATTGGGTAATTTGGTTTTGGATCTTTTTATCCAAATTTTCAATCAACTCTACAGTAGCAACTTTATTTTCACTAATTTCAAGCCTTTGCGTCACATGTTCCAAAGTTAAAATAGTTCCATTAACCAAAAGAGGTGGTGGGCCAAACAAATCTATCATAGCATTATAAGAATCAAAAGTATGGCTACCCAAGAAATTCCCTCCGGTAATGGTATCAAGAATATATCTGTTCCAAGGAGTGATGCCTACATAAAAATTGCGAAGAAGAACGGAAGTAGATTGCTTCCTAGTAGATCTATTTTGGGCATTGCAAATTTTATGCCAAGCATCTTTTAGATTTTCTCCCTCCCTTTGTTTAAAATTAAGAACTTCATGATAGGGATTACTAACGATGATAGAAGGACTAGCCATGACGACACAAGAAGGAAGCAAAAAGAGACGAACGGAAAAAGAGGGCGAATAAAATGGCAAGGGTGAAGTGGGGGAGAGGAAAACGAGAGGCAAATGGAAAATAATGTAATGCGAGGGATAAGAGTTGTGATGGGTACTTGGTATGTCTTGACTTGACTTGGCAACTGCGCCAGAGATGGCTAGATGCTGGGAGATCAAATCTTGACTTGACTTGGCGTAAGCCTCCCCGGCAACGGTGCCAGAAATCCTTCTTGCTACCTCTTGAGCACTGCGTTGGTTTTCCCTTGAAGAGGAAAGGGTGATGCAGAAAAGTAGCGTAAGTATTTCCCTCAGTTTTTGAGAACCAAGGTATCAATCCAGTAGGAGGTTACACACAAGTCGCCTTATACCTGCACAAACAAATAAGAACCTTGCAACCAACGCGATAAAGGGTTTGTCAATCCCTCCACGGCCACTTGCAAAAGTGAGATCTGATAGAGATAATAAGATAAATATTTTTGGTATTTTTATGATATAAACTGAAAGTAAAGATTGCAAAGTAAAAATAGATTGGAAACTTATATGATGGAAAATAGACCCGGGGGCCATAGGTTTCACTAGTGGCTTCTCTCAAGATAGCATAAGTATTATGGTGGGTGAACAAATTACTGTCGAGCAATTGATAGAAAAGTGCATAGTTATGAGAATATCTAGGCATGATCATGTATATAGGCATCACGTCCGCGACAAGTAGACCGAAATGATTCTGCATCTAGTACTATTACTCCACACATCGACCGCTATCCAGCATGCATCTAGAGTATTAAGTTCATAAGAACAGAGTAACGCATTCGGCAAGATGACATGATGTAGAAGGATAAATTCAAGGAATATGATATAAACCCCATCTTTTTATCCTCGATGGCAGCAATACAATTTGTGTCGTTTCCCTTTCTGTCACTGGGATCGAGCAACGCAAGATTGAACCCAAAGCTAAGCACTTCTCCCATTGCAAGAAAGATCAATCTAGTAGGCCAAACCAAACTGATAATTCGAAGAGACTTGCAAAGATAACAAATCATACATAAAAGAATTCAGAGGAGATTCAAATATTGTTCATAGATAATCTTGATCATAAACCCACAATTCATCGGATCTTGACAAACACACCGCAAAAAGAATTACATCGAATAGATCTCCAAGAGAATCAAGGAGAACTTTGTATTGAGATCCAAAGAGAGAGAAGAAGCCATCTAGGTAATAACTATGGACCCGAAGGTCCGTGGTAAACTACTCACACATCATCGGAGAGGCTATGGTGTTGATGTAGAAGCCCTCCGTGATCAATTCCCCCTCCGGCGGAGCGCCGGAAAAGGCCCCAAGATGGGATCTCACGGGTACAGAAGGTTGCGGCGGTGGAAATAGGGTTTCGTGGTGCTCCTCGATGTTTTGGGGGTATATGGGTATATATAGGAGGAAGAAGTAGGTCGGTGGAGCTGCGAGGGCCCACGAGGGTGGGGGGCGCGCCCAGGGGGGCAAGCGTGCCTCCCTGCCTTGTGGCCTCCTTGCTTCTTTCTTGACGTCCACTACAAGTCCTCTGGATCACGTTTGTTCCAAAAATAACTCTCCCGAAGGTTTCATTCCGTTTGGAATCCGTTTCATATTCCTTTTCTGCGAAACACTGAAATAGGCAAAAAAAAAACAGCAATTTGCACTGGGCCTTCGGTTAGTAGGTTAGTCCCAAAAATAATATAAAAGTGCTTAGCTAGTAAAGCCCATTAAACATCCAAAACAGATAATATAATAGCATGGAACAATCAAAAATTATAGATACGTTGGAGACGTATCAGGTACCCCGAAGACGGCGAGACAATATTTCAAGACATCAGGGCTAGCAAAGCCCCTCAGTCCGACTGCTTGCAACCCAGCCACTCCAAACGGCAGTCGGACGGGGTGCCCGCCCGCCTGGGCCGACTGCTCCTCCAGCCGGCTGCTCCACCTACTCCAGCAGCCGGCTGCCCCAGCCAGCCAGCTGGCCGAGGTCAACTACTACGTCCCATCGGACACACGCGGACAAGACGGCCATACCTCGCAGCGGTGTACTATTGACAAGTGGTAGTGGCGACATCATCTATAGTGTGCTTGTCCCTGGGCACTGTTTTGTAAAGTGCACCAGGGACAAGGTGGCATGCATGTCACATACACACATTCTCATGGGCATGGTGCCCCATGCCCACTTGCCCCCATGCCACTACCTAGCTTAGGAAGTAAGCTAGCTCACACTATATATAGTAGCATACATCCATCCATCCAACCCCGGCCAGAAGGGCTCCCACGCATGAGCACACACACACACACACTCTTACGCATGCATACATGCTCACGGCCACAAGCCAATCAGCCACAAGAGCATGCATGGTCATCCGGCTACCCGCATATACAAAGTCTTGTAGATGCCTATGGCACCGATCTCAGATACAGCTCCAAGAGCACTCTGTACTGCAGATATGCCACAGATATTCAGACATGCAGGAGTAGGGGTATGATGTCGCTTGAATCTACGTCGGTATTTCCCCAAAGAGGAAGGGATGATGCAGCACAACGGCGGTAGGTATTTCCCTCAGATATGAAACCAAGGTTATCGAACTAGTAGGAGAACCAAGCAACACAACGTAAACAGCTCCTGCACACAAATAACAACACCTCGCAACCTGACGTGTTAAAGGGGTTGTCAATCCCTTTCGGGGTACGGTGCCAGAAATTGCGTGATGACAGGAGAAAGTTGTAATAGACTGAAATAATAGATCGCAAATAAAATAAAGTGCAGCAAAGTATTTTTGTATTTTTGGTTTAATAGATCTGAATAAAAAGTGCAAATAAAATAGATCACAAAAGAAATATATGAGAAAGAAGACCCGGGGGCCGTAGATTTCACTAGTGGCTTCTCTCGAGAAAGATAGCAAATGGTGGGTAAACAAATTACTATTGGGCAATTGATAGAACTTCAAATAATTATGACGATATCCAGGCAATGATCATTACATAGGCATCACGTCCAAGATTAGTAGACTGACTCCTGCCTGCATCTACTACTATTAGTCCACACATCGACCCCTATCCAGCATGCATCTAGTGTATTAAGTTCATGGAAAAACGGAGTAATGCAATAAGAACGATGACGTGATGTAGACAAGATCCGTTTATCTATTGCAGTAGATATAGATGGCATCTTTTTATTCTTAGTAGCAACGATACATACGTGTCGGTTCCCTTTCTGTCACTGGGATCAAGCACCGTAAGATCGAACCCACTACCGGGCACCTCTTCCCATTGCAAGATAAATAGATCAAGTTGGCCAAACAAAACCTGTTGGGGATATTACTACTGGGCGTAAACCGGCCAGGAAAGGCCGGGTTATCCCTGTAGTGAGTTATTATGTTTTAAGCCCATGAAGACAAAGATGATGACGCTTTATGAAGGCCCAGGGCCCAAAGGCGGATTAAGGCCTGTAGTCATAAACCGACCTTGATATGTGAGCTTGTATTATAAGGCAGAAATAAGTAGAGACCGGGCCGGACACGTTTATGAGCCGGCCTCGGAACCCTGTAAACCGACGGGCGTCAACCCATGTATATAAGGGGATGACCCGGCGGCGGTTTAGGGAGAACAGACAACAACTCGAGACCCAGGCAAAGCGTATTCGCTCCCTGGTCATCAAAACCCTAGCAATTCCACAACAACTGGATTAGGCCTTTACCTTCACCGCAAGGGGCCGAACCAGTATAAACTCTCTGCGTCCCTTGTCCGCTTTAACCCCTTTAAGCTAACCCGTCGCGATGGCTCCACGACTAAGTCCTTTCTCTTGGACATCTGCCGTGATAAAACCACGACAGTTGGCACCCACCGTGGGGCTATCGCACGATGGTTTCGAGTTCTTAGAGGGCAGCTTCGAAGGACTCAAGGGTTACGCTGTGGGCCGGATGACCAAGAGTCGTCGTGGCAAGCTCTACATCGATGACTCAGGCTGGGGCCCCGAGGCCGGCTCAATCGAGTACGGGTATCAGGTCCCCTTCAGCGACATACATGTTTTCATTGGCAAGATCGGCGAACTGGGCCCTAAGCCGGACATCTGCACCGACATCATCGAAACGGCTCAGCGTGCGAGATCTGCCTGAGTTAAGCCTGTCATGAAGCGTGCCTTCGTGGGAGTCATCCACAGAGTGGAATCTGAGGATAGATCGGAATCTGGTGGTGAAACCGTCATTTATTCCGGCGACGAGTCATCGACCGGAGAGACCGAGTCATTGTACCAGTTGCAAGATGGCCGGATCGGGGGCTGTTCCGATGGCGACAGTATTTTAGACCCCTTTGATCCGCCAAACCGGGTCGCGATCTTCATGGCTGGTACACAACCAGCACTCCACTCTTCGACAGCAGCGGCGATGATTTCCGGATTAGTAGCAGCGACAGCGGTCGGGGCAGGAGGCCCCGTGCGACCGCCAGCTCAGGTTTTATCTGTTTTGTTCGACGCTTTGGCAACATTGATGGCCGAGGTTAACCCGGCCAACCGGGATGAGCATAATGCGGAAATTGCAAAGGTGAAAGATCAGATAACTCAGGCCAAGGCCGACTTGGCAGCTGAGGATGCCAGGATGACTCCGGAACGAGCCGCCTTGGATGCATAGGCTTACCGGCTTATGTTGGATCAGAGTGCATCAAATGATGTCATGAGGAGAAGATACCGGTCTCACCTGCCGCCGGTTTGTGAGGCCAGGAACCTCTTTAATACCCCAGGAGCAGGGACCAGTAATCCGCCGGCGTTAAACCGGGCAGAGGCACCCGAAACGGGAGCGGCGGTTCAGCCGCGACCAACAAATCCGCCCCGTCAGAACAACGTTCCGTCGCAGCATGTCCCAACACCGCGGGTCACTATTCTAACCCGATGGATAACATTGTCACTGCCGCTTCACGACTGGCGGCTCTCCCGATCGAAGGCGAGTCCCCAGTAGCGGTCGAGACGCGATGGGCTAGGGAGCTCCTTCAGACAGCTTTAACTCAGCAGCAGCCGTATTCCTATAGTTGCGAAAGGATCCATTCTACTCCCCGCCCAAGTCGGAGCTACAGCAGGCGTATTGATGAACCGGCCATGTCAAGCAGTGCGCGAAACCATGATCCGCCCCGTGGCCATAACCCGGCGGGTGGCGGTGGCGATGCTCAGGATGCGGTGGATCGCGCTAGAGCACGTCGAGAGGCCGAGTTAACGGCACAGCATGAGGCCCGCCAACTTACTCCGGTTTGTCCAACCACGTCGGTGGGACCAGGGGTTACTTCCAGCTCTTTGGGAGTGCCGTGTCTCGTCCCAGCGCTGCGCAACATGCGCCTGCCCAAAGATTTCAAAGGCCCACGTAAAGTGCCGAATTATTCCGCCGATTTATCCCCCGAGTCATGGGTTGAAAGCTATGAGATGGCAATGGAGATGCTGGATGTGGACGATGCGGCGTGCGCTAAATACTTTACCATGATGCTGGAAGGAACGGCTCGCACTTGGTTGAAAAACCTGCCAGCTAACTCCATTGGGTCATGGGCCGAATTGAGGGCCCGGTTTATTCAAAATTTCAAAGACACGTGCAAGCAGCCCATGTCGATTGTGGACTTGGATGCCTGTGTCAGGAGGAAGGAGAATCAATAACCCATTGGGTGCGTCGGGTGTCGCAAATCTTGCATTCATCAGACCGCATCAACGCTGACACAACAGTTTTGACGTTGGAAGGCAATTGCCGGTTTACCCCTCTGAAGTTGAAATTGGGACGACTCAAACATCACTGCAATGACATGGGGACTCTTATGGCTGCTCTGGTGAAGTATGCCGACTTTGATAGTACCAAGGATCCTGAGTCTGACGATGACAAGACATGGAAGGGAAAGAAGAGCAGCAATACCAAGGGGCAGCAGCATAACCCGGCGGGTCATGGAATCAACGGTAAGCGTAAAGTGGATAACAGTTTGGATTTTGTGGCTAATACCAACGTGCAGGACAAGGGCCAGCGGTGTAAGGGTAAACCACCCCAACATAGTGGAGGACCAAGTCCTAACCCGGAGCGCCTGTCTTATCTGTTAAACCAGCCTGGCCCAAAGCACAGGTCACAGGACAAACCGACCACGCACCTCTAGAAGGATTGTTATATCATGCAGGAGTTCAAAAATTCTGATTTTTTCGGTATGATCATGGACCGGGTGGCGGTTCAGGCCCCGGATCTCATGGGTCGGGTTATGGTGGAGGCAGTTCCGGTTCAGGTTTTCATGGTAATCAGAGCGGACATAACAATCAAGGCAATCAGGGCAACCATGGTGGTTATAATCACCAAGGAAATCAGCAGCAGCAGTCGGGTTACCAGAGCAACCCGAAGCAGTTGAATAGCGGGCAGTATCATGTCTTCACCACTAGCCTGGACAAGCGCGATCATAAACTTCATAAAACGGCAGTAAATTCCGTTGAACCGGCGGTGCCCCGTTACTTGCGCTGGTCTGAGCAGCCGATCGTGTGGAGTAGAGAGGATCATCCACCCCGGGTTGATAATCCGGGTCATCTGGCACTGGTGGTGGCGCCTCAGGTTGGAGGTTATAAGTTCACCAAGGTACTCATGGATGGAGGGAGTAGTATCAATATCCTTTATTATGAGACCTTCCGGCGCATGGGGTTGACAGATAAAAATCTTAAACCGTCCAGCACAGTCTTCCATGGTGTAGTGCCTGGTAAATCAGCATATCCTGTCGGTAAGATAGCCCTGGAGGTGGCTTTTGGAGATGAGCATGATTCAAGGTCAGAGAAATTGACTTTTGAAGTGGTGAAAATCAAGAGCCCGTATCATGCCCTGTTTGGACGGCCGGCTTATGCTAAGTTCATGGCAAGGCCCTGTTATATCTATCTGCAGCTCAAGATGCCGGGTCACAAGGGAACTATAACAGTGCATGGGAGCCGCAAGATCGCTTTGGAATGTGAAGAAGGTGATGCGGCTTATGCTGAGTCGGTTTGTGCAGCAGAAGAACTGAAGTTTTACAAGGACAATGTTGATCCGGCAGATATGACTTCATTGAAGAAACCAACTATAGAGCATGATCCGGCCTTGAAGTTTAAATCGGCTAATGAGACTAAGCTTGTTGATTTCGTTCTTGGCGATTCATCCAAGCAGTTTACCATCAGCGCTAACTTGGATCTGAAATAGGAAAGCGCGCTCATCGAGTTCATCCGTGAGAATCGGGACATCTTTGTGTGGAAGCCTTCTGACATGCCAGGTGTACCGAGGGAACTCGCTGAGCACACACTTAATATCAATCCCAAGTTTAAACCGGTAAAGCAGTTTCTTCGTCGGTTCAATGAAGAAAGATGCAAGGCTATTGGTGAAGAGGTAGCCAGGCTCTTGGCGGCTGGTTTTATCATCGAAGTGTTTCATCCTGAGTGGTTGGCTAATCCGGTGATGGTACTTAAGAAGAACGTCACTTGGCGTATGTGTGTGGACTACACAGATCTCAACAAGGCCTGTCCAGCAGACCCTTTTGCCCTCCCTCGTATTGATCAAATCATTGATGCTACGGCAGGTTGTGAGCGTTTGAGCTTTTTGGATGCATATTCTGGTTACCATCAGATCAAAATGGCAGTTAAGGACCAGGAGAAGACATCCTT
This sequence comes from Triticum aestivum, assembly GCF_018294505.1. Classification (NCBI taxonomy): domain Eukaryota; kingdom Viridiplantae; phylum Streptophyta; class Magnoliopsida; order Poales; family Poaceae; genus Triticum; species Triticum aestivum. The sequence continues at coordinate 497,975,378 of NC_057808.1, read as the reverse complement.
CATAACTCCCTTTGGAGCCTTCTGCTATGTGTCTATGCCCTTTGGGCTCAAGAGTGCCCAGGCGACTTATCAGCGGTGTGTACAGAATTGTCTTCATAATCAGATCAGCCGCAATGTTCATGCCTATGTGGATGATATTGTGGTGAAATCCAGAAAGGAAGAGACATTGATAGATGACTTGAAGGAGACCTTTGATAACCTGCGGGTTTATAAAATGATGCTTAATCCAGCCAAGTGCGTTTTCGGTGTACCGGCAGGCAAGCTCTTGGGTTTTCTGGTATCTAACAGAGGCATCGAAGCTAATCCGGAGAAAATCAAGGCTATAACTTCTTTGGCTAAACCGAAGTGTATTAATGATGTTCAACGCCTGGCAGGCCTGATTGTCGCATTGAGCCCGTTTATCAGTCGCCTTGGGGAGAAGGTCATCCCTTTATATCAGATGCTGAAGAAAACGGATAACTTCGTCTGGAGTGACGCCGCCAATGAAGCATTTGAGGACTTAAAGCGGCAGCTGGCTAATCCGCCGGTTCTTGCTGCTCCTGTTGATAAAGAGCCATTGTTGCTATATGTGGCAGCTAACGCCCGGGCTGTTAGCGTGGCTATTGTGGTGGAGCGCAAGGAGGCCGGAAAGGAGTATCCGGTTCAACGGCCGGTTTATTATATCAGTGAGGTACTTATTGAGTCCAAGCAAAGGTACCCGCATTGGCAGAAGCTGGTGTATGGAGTTTTCATGGCAAGCCGGAAGCTTAAGCAATATTTCCAAGGTCATCCCATCACGGTGGTCAGCTCTGCTCCTTTGGGGGATATAATCCAGAACAGGGAAGCAACTGGCCGGATTGCTAAGTGGGCTATTGAGCTTGGGCCTCACGGATTAAAATATATGCCCAGGACAACGATCAAATCTCAGGCACTTGTGGATTTCATCAATGATTGGACAGAGCTACACGCGCCAGAAGAGAAGCCGGATCATACTTATTGGACTATTCATTTTGATGGGTCCAGGCAATTGGAGGGCTCGGGCTGGAGTCGTATTAACTTCCCCACAAGGTGATAAGTTTTGTTATGTTCTCCGTTTAATGTTCCCTTGCACTAACAATGCAGCTGAATATGAGGCTCTACTCCATGGTCTTCGGATGGCTAAAGAGATGAATCTAAGCCGAGTTAAGTGCTTCGGTGACTCGGACCTGGTGGCTCAACAAGTGTCCGGTACTTGGGATTCCAAGGACCCACTCATGGCAGCGTATCGTCGAGAGGTGGATATTGTTGCAGGTCACTTCAAAGGTTATCAGGTCGATCATGTGGACCGGCGGAAGAATGAAGCGGCGGACGCTTTAAGCCGCTTGGGTTCCCAGCGTAAACCGGTTCCACCCAATGTTTTCCTGGATGTGCTGCATAATCCGTCCGTCAAGCTCCCTGGTGAAGAGGATTTGGTTGTTCCTGATCCGGAAGCTCAGTTGGTGGCGGCTCTTCATGTTATCCCGGATTGGACGGTTCCATATTTGGCGTATATGAACCGGGGCGAGTTACCAGAAGATGAAACTTCGGCCAGGCAGATAATCCGGCGGTCCAAGTCCATGACTATTATCAATGGAGAGTTACATCATTGCAGTGTGACAGGGGCGTTTCAACCCTGCGTGTCTCTTGAAGAAGGCCGCGAAATTTTGCGTGAGATCCACAAAGGAGATTGTGGTCACCACGCCGGTTCAAAATCTCTGGTAGCCAAGGCATTTCGTCACGGTTTCTATTGGTTGACGGCTCATGCTGATGCCGAGGACTTGGTCAAAAGGTGTGATGGATGTCAAAAATTCTCACGACGCGCTCATGTACCGGCTCAGGAATTGAGGATGATTCCAATCACTTGGCCGTTTGCAACTTGGGGGCTGGATATGGTTGGGCCCTTTAAGAGATCCAAGGACAAGAAGACCCACCTTTTGGTGGCGGTTGATAAGTTCATGAAGTGGGTGGAGGCAGAGCCAGTCAGTAAGTGTGATGCGGCCACGGCGGTTCAATTCATCAAAAAGGTGATTTTCCGGTTTGGCTTTCCACACAACATTATAACAGATAATGGTACCAATCTATCAAAACGTGCCATGAAGGAGTTCTGTCAATGTGAGCACATCCGGCGTGACGTATCATCAGTGGCTCACCCCCAGTCCAATGGTCAAGCGGAGAGGGCCAATCAAGAGATCTTGAGAGGCATCAAACCCCGGCTTATGGTTCCTTTGCAACGGACGCCGGGTTGTTGGGTGGAGGAGTTACCTTCTGTGTTATGGAGCATCAATACCACGCCCAACCGATCCACGGGTTACACGCCTTTCTTCATGGTTTATGGAGCAGAGGCTGTTCTCCCTAGTGACATCCGTCACGATTTGCCCCGTGTGGCAGCGTATGTCGAAGCTGATAATGAGAAGGCATGACAGGAAGCACTTGACCTGTTAGATGAGGAGCGTGACATTGCGGCGGCTCGTTCGGCGATTTACTAGCAGGATTTGCGTCGTTATCACAGCCACCGGGTTAGAACCAGAACTTTTCAAGAAGGCGATCTGGTGCTCCGGCTCATCCAGGATCAGACTGATATGCACAAGTTATCCCCGCCTTGGGAAGGACCCTTTGTGGTCAGCAAGAATCTGCACAACGGGTCATACTACCTTATAGATGTTCGAGAGCGCAAAGACTCACGTAAATCGGAGGAGGAAACCCACCGGCCGTGGAATATTGCTCATCTTCGGCCTTACTATACTTGAGCCACAGGCTCTGATCATGTACATAGTTATGAAAATGTATATATTATGATTAATATAATAAACCAGAGCCTCAGCTAAAGCGGGGTATCTGTTGTTTTCTTATATCATGTGTGGTTACATGGGGGCTTCTGTTCATAAAGCGGCGTCCGGTTTACCCCTTGATTCAGTTTATTAAAGCTTTATATAAAAATCACTTGGGGGCTTGGTTGCACTTGAACCATAGCTACACCTCTTGATCGGCGCAATGCCACAATATCACTTGGGGGCTTGGTCGTATTCGAACCATAGTCACACCTCTTGATCGGCTCAAAGCCAAATTACTCCGGGGCCAAAGAGAGTGTTGCAAAACAACAACTCAAACATAGGCACCCACTGAGCACAGCTCAAAATGTTACTTGGGGATTCTTTGCTGTCGCAATGAACAAAGAATCTACACTTGTAATAGGCTATCAAGCCACGGCTTGGAAGCCTGGTGTATACACCTAAAACCCAGGGTTAGCCTGCCTTCTTAAGTAAGTCACTCCGCCCAGGTAAACCTGGTATGACCCGTCGAACTTTGACAAGTTACTCTGATAAGACCCTGAACTTGTCAAGTTAAAACGACGATTGGTTAAGGATTGAGGACCATGTTAAAAGGCTTTGTAAAATGGTTTAACTCAGTGGCCTGGCAGCCCATGAAAAGCCTCGAATTTGGGGCCTGGCAGCCCGTGAAAAGCCTCGACTACAAGTTTTCATTTGCTTTTTGCCAAGTTTTTCTCTCTTTTGACAAGGCTTATGATGTGTTTGATAAACCGGTGTTCATCAACCCGGCTAGGCTGTCAACTACAAGTTGTCAGTACGTAATCACTTATAACCCAGAGTTTCTTAACCCGGTCTGGTTTCGACTCTAAGTCGCCAGCATTGAATAAACTGGGGTTTACCACAACCTGGCACGGTTTTCTCATAAACCGGCATGGTATGAAAGGAGTTATCATTACTCAAGATTGGGGTTATCACCCTGACTACCAACGTTGGTCAGCCAATGTTGTGACTCAAGGTCACATGTATCAATTATTTTCATATTTGATTATCTTTTTACAGCCTTAGTTATAAACCCTGGCTATATATCTGGGCATCATGACCCGTCCAGCGGTAAACCGCCAGGACACTATCAACTTCTTGTGTGCAGGAATAGATCGCTACGGATTATGAACATAATATGTCTTAAGCATGGCGGATTAACAAGTATCAGGCACAAATAAATATGCACGAAGGCATAACAGATCAAGTGTTTTAACTAGCCTATTACAAGGCGTTTCAGTGCCCAAAAGGATAATTGTTTCTCAATAAGCATTGCAGCACATGGAAGACTAAACCGGCCTCCGGATCATGATTCGTCTCCAGCTTGACCTGACGGCTGCGGATCATCTTGCACCGGTTCATCCTCTTCGTCTCTACCCAGCGGCTGGAAGTCAATAGTTGTCCAGTCGATCCCAGTTAGGGCTTGGAACACAGCTTCATCGCTTATAAGGATGGACGGTTCAATGTTAGGGGCATAAGTGTGCTTACGAATTGGCGGGATGAGATTTTGAACCTCAGGAGTCGGGGCGGAAACCCGTTTGTTATGGATGTCATAACTCGCTTGATAATGAGAAAGATCAGCTTCTTCAGCTAATTGGCAAGCCAGCGGACGTACTTCCCGGTTTATTGCTCGGAGGTCATCATTCCCGAATTCTGATCCGTCTTCTTTTAAGCTCGGATAGCCTTTGCTGACATCCTCCGGATCAAGGTCAGGCACCCATGCCTTTGCCCGGGTTAGTGCGGTTAGAGCACCAGCCCTTGTAGCAGATCTCTTTAATTCTTCTACCCGGGCAGGCAGCATAGACAACCTTTCTAAGGTATCCTTGATTAACGTTGGGGGCGGTTTATTGTGCGAAGAGGTGCAGATGATTTGTTGCGCGCCGGTATACAACTGCTCTATCAGAGTATAGGCAGCCTTCAGCTTCTTCTGTACATCAGAGCCCAGATGACTAATGCGAGTTCCTGCATCATTACAAACGTCAGTAAACCGGCAACGCATGGGAAGATATGTTGAAAGTGTAAAGCAAGGATGTTTACCGAACACAACAGCAGTCATGGCATGTATCTGCCAGTTTACGCGAGTCAGCTCATCTAACACCGGTTTAAGAGCTGCTTCTGCGTCCTCGACTCTTTTTCGCAAAGCGGATTTTTCTCTTTCCCAATCCGCCCGCTCCTTGTTGAAGCTTTCTTTCAGTTAGCGTCTAATGCGCTGGTCAACTCTTCCTTGGCCTTGGAGGTTTCGGCTTGCTGGGATTTGATGTTCTCTTGCAGATCATCGGTTTGAGCTTCCTTTTTGCTCAGCTCAGCCTGTAACAGACAGAAGTATAATGAGTTGGTAATACATGTTTGAAGTACCAAGCACATAACAAGTTATGCACCTGATACTTGGGGGCTAATGCATATTTGCTTGTTCTTGGAAATTTCTACAAGTCCCAAGCACAATACAAGTACTACTCTTGGCTAATGTATGTTTGCTCAAAGTACTGATCTGGGAAATCTTCTAAAAAGTCCTGGTTCATCTTTACAAAGTTAAACCGGCCCTTGGGGGCTATACTAGTGAAAGATACAGTATTGCAATTCTACAATACCGGTTCATCTTAAAAAGATAACCCGGTCCCTGGAGGCTAAGCATGAAAATTTAAGTTATTACTAAGTCCCGGTTTAGATTGATATCATAAACCGTCACTTGGGGGCTACTGGAGTTGATATTTGGAATTAAAAAGTGAAACAGATGTAGAGTGGAATATTAGTTACCTCGTATCGCTCTTTCATCAAGTTTACCAAACCGGCTTCATAGTCGCGGCTGGTGTACAGACGGTTCAAGAAGCCAGAGTGAATATCTTGAACATTGAGATGGGCATAGCTTGACAAGTCGGCGTTCCATTGGCCTTTGCCGATAGCAGAAAGCTCGTCTTTGGAGCTATGTTTAGATAAAGCGGCTGGATTGCCAGGAGTGGTGTGGCTGACGCCGGTAATCATAACATCATCCTCTTTATCATCAGCAGCCTTCACGGGAGTTGGCGGTTTGTCAGTAGCCTTAGCCGGACTGGCCGATTTATCATCAGGTCGGACCGGGCTGGTCGGTTTGTCAACATGGCTTGTGGTGTCAATGTCTACTTGTTCAGCAAACAAGTCATGATCTTGAGGCGGCGGATCATTAAGCATGGCATCAGCATCGATTTCTTCCGGATCTGGAGTCTTTTCCGGTTCAACAACCACATTATCGTCAGTCAGTTTATTCAACCGAGCCTTCTTGCTGGGTCTAGGCTTGGCACTGTGGAAAATAAGCATAAAGGTTAGTACAACATGCAAAAATAACATATCAAGGATAAAATCAAGTGTGTAGCTCACCCAGGAACTGTCTTGAGGGGTGGAAGCTTTGTGGCCGATGACTCACCCGAAGATGAGTGGGAAGTGCCCTGATAATTTGAATCAGACGGATTAAGAGGCTGTCGAAAACAACCCGCCTTGGGGCAAAAAGTGTCAAGAGTATGAGAGACCTCTGATCGACGTTTCCGAAACGGAGTGTTCGGTAAACTGGCTAAGGTAACTACCTGGCCACTATGGCGGGTTGTGCGGCGGGCTTCGTGCTGCTGCTTCTTCAAAAGAAAGTTTGGGTCCAAATGAGCAAGGGGGTGAGAAAATTTTACTTTCCGGTTTGCTTGACGGATTATCTGAGCTGGCAGAGGATCTGAACCAGAGGAAAGAATAATTACCTCTGCATCCTCAGCTTGGCTGCCTTCAGCGTCGTCCTGATAATAGTCATTGTCAATGAGGTGTATGAAAAATGAACCAAGGGATTCAAGTTCTACCTCTAAGTCCGGATTATCCAAGTCAGCATCAGCATTTGGTATAGAAGACACAGTCGTCCTCTTCTTGGCAGGTTTTTTGATAACCTTGGTCTTCGGGCGAAGCGGCTTTGCCGGTTTGTCTTGTGGTTTTGCCGGTTTATCCTGTGGCTTTTTCTTCCAGAACGGATCATCACCCTGGCAAAGATAAACAACATTTTGAGAGAATGTTTAAAAAAAAGATTAAGCTGAAAACAAATAAGTCATATGATTCTTACAGCTGGCGGTTTGTTGGAGGTGCAGAAAGGACTTAATCCGGTCTGGCCGCAGACAGCCTCCGGTTCATTCAACATTTTCTTAACAGCCTCTGTAACTTCAGCCTCTGTTAGCTGAATATTGATATGTCGTTGAGAATCGGTCAAGCTCCCTGTGTATTCACACATCAAACCGGGGCGCCGGCTTAAGGGCAGAATGCTCCAGCTTATCCAACAACGAGCAAAGTCAACACCTGTTAAACCGTTCGCCATGAAGGCTCTAAGCTTTGATAGTTGTGGGGCATAGCTGGCCCTTTCCTTTGCAGTTAACCTCTGAGGAAAGGGATGTGTATTGCTAAGACGGTGAGGGCGGTAACCCGGCAAAGGGTTTTCGTCAGTTGGAGATGTGTCTTTGCAATAAAACCAAGTCTGGTTCCACTCCTTGGGGTGACTGTGAAGCTTGGCATGAGGGAAGCTGACTTCCTTCCTATTTTGAACCGCCATTCCGCCAAGTTCAGTATTGGGTCCATCTGTGAACTCTGTGCAACGGTTTAAGTGGAAGAAATCCCTAAACAATTCAACCGTGGGTTCCTCTTGAAGATAAGCCTCACAAAAGACTTGGAAATGGCAGATGTTGGACACAGAGTTTGGACCGATGTCTTGAGGGTGAAGCTGGAAACTGGCAAGCACATCTCGGAAGAATTTTGAACTGGGAGGGCTAAAGCCTCGACCCAGATGGTCAACAAAAACGACTACTTCTCCGTCTTTGGGTTCAGGAGGATTTTCCGTACCAGGGGCCCTCCAGTGAATGACCTCTTTCTTGGCTAAAGTGCCAGTTGTGACACATCTGTTTAACTGATCTTCAGTGACCCGAGAAGGAACCCAGTTGCATTCATAGACTTGCTTGGCCATTTCAATGGGAAGCTGAAACATGATTATTGCCAGTTTAGTATTCACAAGGGATAACTATAAAGCGGTGCAAGGATATATGCATGTTGTTAAACCAGAGTTTGTTATTGGTAAACCGGATTGCGACAATGGAGAAAGTGCAAAGATAAAAGCATCGGCGGTTCAACAGGGGACTAATGGTACCTACCGGGTCATCATTTTTCTATGAGATTAAACCGCCTAATCTGGTACTGAAGATACAGATCTAAGATGTGTAAGTGAAGGAAAAACAAGTTTCACAGCCTGGCATAGTAATTTCAGATCTGTCGTGCATTGGAAAATCAAAATATATTCTGACCTAATTTCAAGTGCTCGAACAGTTCAGCAAGTTTTGTATAAAGCAGATGCCCTAATGAGGAAAAAGGAGTTAAACTACAAGGGCACTGAAAAATATCAGATCTAACTCGCCATTGGTACTACTGAAGAGGAACAAGGAAGAACAGCTCCGATGTCTTCAAAGAACTCCGATGAGTACAAACCCTAATGGAAAGATCTAGGGTGGAAGGAGAGAAGGCTTACCAATGACAGAGGAACATCGGAGAGACGCCGCGGCTTTCTGGTACCAACAGGTTGATGCAGCGGCCGTTGTTGAGGCAGATGCGAAGAACGACGGTGGCGGCAGAGCTTGAAGGTTCGGTCGGCGCGAGGAAGAAGACGATGCGAAGAGGCACGGGGGAGGAAAAATGAAGAGGACCCCCTGGCCCTATTTATAAAGGCAAAGGGGTAAGTGACAGGCGCGAAAATCAAGGAGCCCAAAATTTAGATATGAGGCGGAGTTGTTGCCTCGATTGTCGGAGGCTCATTAATAAAGGTGGGTTATGTGCAGTTTTAATAACAGATGACGTCATGGCGAGTTATCATGGTCCTGGAAAGTGACATCACGGCGGTTTACAAGACTTATGTGAAGATGCCGAAGAAGAAATTTTCTCAAAGTGTTGGAGATTGACATGAACCAGTTCAAATCAATATGGGGCCTAATGTTGGTGATATTACTACTGGGCGTAAACCGGCCAGGAAAGGCCGGGTTATCCCTATAGTGAGTTATTATCTTTGAAGCCCATGAAGACAAAGATGATGACGCTTTATGAAGGCCCAGGGCCCAAAGGCGGATTAAGGCATTTAGTCATAAACCGACCTTGATATGTAAGCTTGTATTATAAGGCAGAAATAAGTAGAGACCGGGCCGGACACGTTTATGAGCCGGCCTCGGAACCCTGTAAACCGACGGGCGTCAACCCATGTATATAAGGGGATGACCCGGCGGCGGTTTAGGGAGAACAGACAACAACTCGAGACCCAGGCAAAGCGTATTCGCTCCCTGGTCATCGAAATCCTAGCAATTCCACAACAACTGGATTAGGCCTTTACCTTCACCGCAAGGGGCCGAACCAGTATAAACTCTCTGTGTCCCTTGTCCACTTTAACCCCTTTAAGCTAACCCGTCGCGATGGCTCCACGACTAAGTCCTTTCTCTTGGACATCTGCCGTGACAAAACCACAACAAAACCCAAATACCGGAGAAGAAATACGAGGATATAAGAGATCAAAGAAACTCAAATAAGTTTCATGGATATAAAAAGATATAACTGATCATAAAATCAAAGTTCATCAGATCCCAACAAACACACCGTAAAAGAGTTACATCATATGGATCTCCAAGAGACCATTGTATTGAGAATTCAGCGAGAGAGAGAAAGCCATCTAGCTACTAACTACGGACCCGAAGGTCTACAAAGAACTACTCACACATCATCGGAGAGGCACCAATGGAAGTGGTGAACCCCTCCGTGATGTTGTCTAGATTGGATCTGGTGGTTCTAGACTCTGCGGCGGCTGGATGAATATTTCGTCGATTCTTCTAGGGTTCTGGGATTTTTGGGGCATTTATAGAGCAAAGAGGCGGTCCGGAGGGCACCCCAGGTGGGCACAACCCACCAGGGCGCGCCAGGGCCTCCTGGCGGGCCCTGGTGGGTTGTCCCCTCCTCGGGACTCCCCCAGGTGCAACCAGGGCCCATTGCCTTCCTTCTTGCCCATAAAAAATCATCGTGGAGTTTTGTGGCATTCGGACTCCGTTTGATATTGATTTCCTGCGATGTAAAAACATGGAAAAAACAGCAACTCGCACTTGGCACTATGTCAATAGGTTAGTACCAAAAAATGATATAAAATGACTATAAAATGATTATAAAACATCCAAGATTGATAATAAAACATCATGGAACAATCAAAAATTATAGATACGTTGGAGACGTATCAGGGTATTATCTCTCCGGAGAGCCCCGAACTTGGGTAAACTAGCGCGTGCTACTCGCATACCCGTCCCGGGATATTCCACGGCAGTCTTGCCCTCACCTCAAGCCACCCTGTGGCATCTGTCGACTCGCGGTATCCCCTGCCGACCGATGCAAGAATACTCCAACAGGTTGAGCCTGGATGAGGCAATACATGCTCTAAACCATGTTCTCAAGTGTCGGTGTGAAATCCGGCAGACCTCGGGGTAAGGGGTCCTGAGCTGTGGATCTCGGATCGGTGGTAATAAGAACAAGGGAGACAATGTTTACCCAGGTTCAGGCCCTCTTGATGGAGGTAAAACCCTACATCCTGCTCTTGTTTATATTGATGGAGATGTATCGAGTACAAGGTAGATCTACCTCGAGATCGTAAGTTTGTTCTAACTCTAGGGCTAGGTGAATGTACTTGTGATTCGGTCCCCTCTACGGGCTAAACCCCATGGCTTATATACAGCCAGGTAGGGTGTCTAGGGTTACATGGTTGATATCCAGGGGATCACATGGAGGCGGCAGGAGATGTCTTGGAGTATACGTCAAGTCTCCGGCAGAGGCAGTCTTGGTGATGTTCAGGCGTGTAGCTTCCAGAGTTGACCTTAATGGGAATGAGGGCCCACTGGCCCAGCCCGAGGACTACGGGCCGACTAGGTTAGTACCCCCTAGTCCAGGACATCGTCAGTAGCCCCCGAACTGGTCTTCTGCGCCAGGGACGACCTCCTGTTGGAAACATGCCCTAGAGGCAATAATAAAATGGTTATTATGATATTTCCTTGTTCATGATAATTGTTTGTTGTTCATGCTATAATTGTATTAACCGGAAACCGTAATACATGTGTGAATACATAGATCACAACATGTCCCTAGTGAGCCTCTAGTTAACTAGCTCGTTGATCAATAGATGGTTATGGTTTCCTAACCATGGACATTGGATGTCGTTGATAATGGGATCACATAATTAGGAGAATGATGTGGTGGACAACACCCAATCCTAAGCATAGCACAAGATCGTGTAGTTCGTTTGCTAGAGCTTTTCTAAATGTCAAGTATCATTTCCTTAGACCATGAGATTGTGCAACTCCCGGATACCGTAGGAGTGCTTTGGGTGTATCAAACGTCACAACATAACTGGGTGACTATAAAGGTGCACTACAGGTATCTCTAAAAGTGTCTGTTGGGTTGGCACGATTCGAGACTGGGATTTGTCACTCCGTATGACAGAGAGGTATCTCTGGGCCCACTCGGTAATGCATCATCATAATGAGCTCAATGTGACTAAGGAGTTAGCCACGAGATCATGTGTTACGGAAGATTAAAGAGACTTGCTGGTAACAAGATTGAACAAGGTATAGGGATACCGACGATCGAATCTCGGGCAAGTAACATACCAATGGAGGGAATTGTATACGGGATTGATTGAATCCCTGACATCGTGGTTCATCCGATGAGATCATCGTGGAACATGTGGGAGCCAATATGGGTATCCAGATCCCGCTATTGGTTATTGGCCGAAGAGGTATCTCGGTCATGTCTGTATGGTTCCCGAACCCGTAGGGTCTACACACTTAAGGTTCGGTGACGCTAGAGTTGTAATGGGAATAGTCTGTGGTTACCGAAGGTTGTTCGGAGTCCCGGATGAGATCCCGGATGTGACGATGAACTCCTGAATGGTCCGGAGGTGAAGATCGATATATTGGATGAAGGGTATTGGATTCCAGAATTGTTCCGGGAGTATCGGGTGACGACCAGCGTGACCGAAAGGTGTTTCGAAGGCCCCGGCAAGCATTGGGGGGCCTTATGGGCCAAGGGGAATGGGCACATCAGCCCACTAAGGGGCTGTGCGCCCCTCCCACCCCATCTCACGTAACTTGGAGAGGTGGGGCGCCTCCCCAGGGCAGCCGCCCCTCCCGGCTTGGGGGGCAAGTTTCCTAGGGGTGGGGGCGCCCAAACCCATCTAGGGTTTCCCCTGTGGCCACCGCCCTCCCCTAGGGAAACACTAGGGCGCTTCCTCCTCCCCCTTCCCCTATATATAGTGAGGGGGTGGGAGGGCAGCCGCACCCCTTTTTCCCTGGCGCAGCCCTCCCCCCTTCCTACTCCTCCTCTTCCGTTGAGCTTGGCGAAGCTCTGCCGAAGAACCATGAGCTCCACCACCACGCCGTCGTGCTGCCAGAGTTCTCCCTCAACTTCTCCTTCCCCCTTGCTGGATCAAGAAGGAGGAGACGTCCCCTCGCTGTACATGTGTTGAACGCGGAGGCGCCATCTGTTCGGCGCTTGGATCGGATCTTCCGCGATTTGAATAGCCGCTACTACGTCTCCGTCGTATCTATAATTTTTGATTGTTCCATGCCAACATTCTACAACTTTTACATACTTTTGGCAACTTTTTATACTATTTTTGGGACTAACATATTGATCCAGTGCCCAGTGCCAGTTCCTGTTTGTTGCATGTTTTTTGTTTCGCAGAAAATCCATATCAAGGGAGTCCAAACAGGATAAAAACTGACGGAGATTTTTTTCGGAATATATGTGATTTTTGGGAAGAAGATCAACGCGAGACGATGCCCAAGGGGGCCACGAGGCAGGGGGCGCGCCCCTGACCCTCGTGGGCACCCCATAAGGCGGTTGGTGCCCTTCTTTCGCCGCAATAAAGCCAATATCCGGATAAAAATCGTTTCCAAATTTCAACCCAATCGGAGTTACGGATCTCCGGGAATATAAGAAACGGTGAAAGGCCAGAATCCAGAGCGCAGAAACAGAGAGACAGAGAGATAGATCCAATCTCGGAGGGGCTCTCGCCCCTCCCATGCCATGGAAGCCAAGGACCAGAGGGGAAACCCTTCTCCCATCTAGGGAGAAGGTCAAGGAAGAAGAAGAAGAAGGGGGGCCCCCTCCCCCTCTCTTCCGGTGGCGCCGGAACGCCGCCGGGCCATCATCGTCACCGCAATCTTCACCAACATCTTCATCACCTTCCCCCATCTATCTACAGCGGCACACTCTCCCGCAACCCGCTGTACCCTCTAGTTGAACATGGTGCTTTATGCTTCATATTATTATCCAATGATGTGTTGCCATCCTATGATGTCTGAGTAGATTTTCGTTGTCCTATCGGTAATTGGTGAATCGCTATGATTAGTTTAATTTGCTTGTGGTTATGTTGCTGTCCTTTGGTGCCCATCATATGAGCGCGCGCGTGGATCACACCATAGGGTTAGTTGTATGTTGATAGGACTATGTATTGGAGGGCAAGAGTGATGGAAGCTTCAACCTAGCATAGAAATTGATGCATACGGGATTGAAGGGGGACCAATATATTTTAATGCTATGGTTGGGTTTTACCTTAATGAAGGTTAGTAGTTGCGGATGCTTGCTAATAGTTCCAATCATAAGTGCATAGAATTCCAAGTCAGGGATGACATGCTAGCAATGGCCTCTCCCACACAAAACTTGCTATCGGTCTAGTAAATTAGTCAATTGCTTAGGGACAATTTCACAACTCCTAAACACCACTTTTCCACACTCGCTATACTAACTTTATTGCTCCTTTATCTAAACAGCCCCTACTTTTTTATTTATGCGCTCTTTATTATCTTGCAAACCTATCCAAAAACACCAACAAAGTACTTCTAGTTTCATACTTGTTCTAGGTAAAGCGAACGTTAAGCGTGCGTAGAGTTGTATCGGTGGTCGATAGAACTTGAGGGAATATTTGTTCTACCTTTAGCTCCTCGTTGGGTTCGACACTCTTACTTATCGAAAGAGGCTACAATTGATCCCCTATACTTGTGGGTTATCACCGCGAGTACGACTCCATCAACCGCGTTCTTGTAACGCTTTCGCTTAGCGATATTCAAGGGTATGAAGATGCACTCCCTCTCTCTTGTTGCTAGCATCTCCTAGATTGATCTTGGTGACACGTAGGAATTTTTTTTTTGAATTATTACTACGTTCCCCAACACCTCCTTGATGTAAATAACTTCGGATCCAAAGTCCTTGGTGTCGGTATCAAAACCGGCGGATCTCGGGTAGGGGGTCCCGAACTATGCGTCTAAGGTCGATGGTAAGAGGAGACGGGGGACACGATGTTTACCCAGGTTCGGGCCCTCTCGATGGAGGTAATACCCTACTTCCTGCTTGATTGATCTTGATGAATATAAGGATTACAAGAGTTGATCTACCACGAGATCGTAATGGCTAAACCCTAGATATGATTATGATTGCCTCTACGGACTAAACCCTCCGGTTTATATAGACATCGGAGGGGCATAGGGTGGTACAGAGTCGGTTTACAAAGGAAGGAATCTTCATATCCGAACGCCAAGCTTGCCATCCACGCAAAGGAGAGTCCCATCCGGACATGGGAGGAAGTCTTCTCTCTTGTATCTTCATGGCCCATCAGTCCGGCCCACGTCACACATGCCGAACGCCCAAGGAACCCTTAATCCAGGACTCCTCAGTAGCCCCTGAACCAGGCTTCAATGACGATGTGTCCGGCGCGCAGATTGTCTTCGGCATTGCAAGGCGGGTTCCTCCTCCGAATACTTCAAAGTAGTCCTCGAACACAGAGAACGTGTCTGATACGTCTCCAACGTATCTAGAATTTATGAAGTATTCATGCTATTATATTATCCATCTTAGATGTTTTATATGCATTTATATGCTATTTTATATGATTTTTGGGACTAACCTATTAACCTAGAGCTCAGTGCCAGTTTCTGTTTTTTTCCTTGTTTTTGAGTTTTACAGAAAAGGAATACCAAACGGAGTCCAATTGACGTGCCAATTTTTGACGATTTTTTATGGACCAAAAGAAGCCCCCGAAGTAAAAGAGTTGGGCCAGAAGAGTCCCGAGCTGTCCACGAGGGTGGGGGGCGCGCCCTACCCCCCTGGGCGTGGGCCCCTATCTCGTGGACAACTCAGAGACCCCCCTGACGTGAAACCGACGCCAAAAATTCTTACAAATACAGAAACCCCCAGAAAATAACCTAGATCGGAAGTTCCGCCGCCGCAAGCCTCTGTAGCCACGAGATATCAATCTAGGCCCTCTCTGGCACCCTGCAGGAGGGGGCCATCATCACCGGAGGCCATGGAGGAGGATCCCAGAGGGGCCATCATCGCCATGAAGGCCAAGGACCAGAGGGAGAATCTCTCCCCATCTAGGGGGGAGGCCATGGAGGAGGAACCACAAGGGGGAGAACCTCTCCTCCTCTCTCTCAGTGGCGTCGGAGTGCCATCAAGAGGGGAATCATCCCACGGTGATCGTCTTCATCAACATCACCATCATCATCACCATCCTCATCTATTTTACGCGGTCTACTCTCTCGCACCCCGCTGTAATCCCTACTTGAACATGGTGCTTTATGCCACATATTATGATCCAATGATGTGTTGCCATCCTATGATGTTTTGAGTAGATATCCTTTATCTTTGGGTTGATTGATGATCTAGATTGATATGAGTCGTATGATTTATTTTGGTACTGTCCTATTGTGCCCTCCGTGTCGCGCAAGCGTGAGGGATTCCCGCTGTAGGGTGTTGCAATACGTTCATGATTCTCTTATAGTGGGTTGCTTGAGTGACAGAAGCATAAACCCGAGTAAGGGGGTTGTGGCGTATGGGATAAAGGGGACTTGATGCTTTAATGCTATGGTTGGGTTTTACCTTAATGATCTTTGGTAGTTGTGGGTGCTTGCTAGAGTTCCAATCATAAGTGCATATGATCAAAGAAGATAAAGTATGTTAGCTTATGCCTCTCCCTCATATGAAATTGCAATGACGACTACCGGTCTTGTTAACGATTGCCTAGGATAATTCCGCACACCGACCCATCATTATTCCACACTTACTATTTATAATATTTAGTAATATATTCTAACTTTATGATAACAACACCTACTTTTATGTTTTAGCTCTCGGATATCATGCAAAGTTATCCTCTTCATACCCACAACGTAGTTTTATTTCTCGTTTCTAGTTGGAAGCAAACGTTCGGTGTACGTAGAGTCGTATCAGTGGCAGATAGGACTTCAGAGAATATTGATATTACCTTTAGCTCCTTGTGCGTTCGACACTCCATACTTATCACTTCCACCATTGGGAATTGCTACGATGATTCCCTGCACTTGGGGATTATCAAGCTCTTTTCTGGCGCCGTTGCCGGGGAGCAATGGCGTGGGGTTGATATTCTCATGTGTGCTTGTTTGCTTTCTTCACTAAGTAGATTTTGTTTTACCTTTTTGTTTCTGTTTAGTTGTGGGTGAAACATACAGATTTTTTTTAAATAATGAAAATACAAAAAAATTACTTGCCTCTCATGCCTAAAAGGTTTTTCAATAAGAGAAGTGATTGGAAGATTATGCATTGAAGAAGTGAGGGTCGACCTTGAGCACTTGTGTTCATGCTCATGGAAACAATGTAAAAAATTTCATGGAAGCTTCTCTGAAAATAATTATCCCCTTGTATATATCCATTGTATTATAAAAATAATGTGCCAAGCTTTGGTTTTAGGATGATTAGATTGCTTGTTTACTTTGTGCAGTACAAAAACAGAAACTTTGGTTGTAGCACGTGAATTTACATTTTTTACTGGAAAGTCAAATGGGTCTGAAACTTTTTGCACATTACTTCTGTATTTTTTTTTAAATTGTCATATTTTTGTAGATTTTTTTGGAGTTACAGAAGTTTACTAAACTTCCAGATTACTACAGACTGTCCTGTTTTGAACAGATTCTGTTTTTCGTGTGTTGTTTGCTTATTTTGATGAATCCATGGGTAGTATCGGGGGGTATGAACCATGGTGAAGTTGGAATACAGTAGATATAGTTCTAATATGAATTTGTAATAAGTTTGCAACAGTACCTAAAGGTAGTGATTTGCTTTATTATACTAACGGATCTCACAAAGTTTTTGTTATGTTTTTGTGGATGAAGTGTTCGAAGAACGAGGAGTTACCGATGTGAGAAGAATAAAGAGAGGAAAGAGTTCAAGCTTGGGGATGACCAAGGCACCCCAAGTAAATATTCCAAGGATACTCAAGTATCTAAGCTTGGGGATGCCCCGGTTGGCATCCCATCTTTCTTCTTCAACAATTATCGGTATACCTCGGTTTTTGTTTTGTTCACATGATTTGTGTCCTTTGTGTTTTTCTTTTTCTTTAAGAACCATGATAGTATGAGATAGCCCTTCATCGATTTATAGAATGCTTCATGTGCTTCACTTATATCTTTTGAGTATGACCTTATAGAATGCTCTTTGTGCTTCACTTAAATCTTTTGAGTATGGTTTTATAGAATTCTTCGTGTGCTTCACTTATATATTTTGAGCTTGGATATTGGTTAGTCTATATTAATTGTAGAATGCTCCATGAACTTCACTTATATCTTTTGGAGTATGAATAATACTATAATCTAAAGTGGGGTTGGAAGAGTGTCAACTTTAGGAATTAGTGATCCCACTATTTTGGAGGGTGTTGAATCTTAGTGTGATATTTATGAAAGTGGATTTGGAAGAGTGTCAACTTTAGTTAGTAATGATTCCACTATTTCGGAAGAGGTACCAATTGATTATGAGAACGAAGTTGCTAGCTATGATGATTATTGTGATGACATGTATGCTATAAAGAATAATGTTAACCATGAAACTTGTCATCATGATTTTAATTTTCAATTGGATTATGCCTCACATGACAATTATTTTGTTGAGTTTGCTCCCACTATTTCGAATGAGAAGAATTTCGCTTATGTGGAGAGTAGTAAAATTTCTATGCTTGCAGATCATGAAAATAATGCTTTATGTGATGTTTATATTGTTGAACTCATTCATGATGCTACTGAAAATTATTATGAGGGAGTAATACATGCTTGTAGGAGTTGCAATAATATCAAGTTTCCTGTCTATGTGCCTAAAGTTTTGAAGTTATACTTGTTTTGTCTTCCTATGCTAGTTGATTCTTGTTCCTATAAATTATGTGCTCACAAAATCCCTAGGCATAGGAAGTGGGTTAGATTTAAATGTGCTAGTCATATTCTTCATGATGCTCTCTTTATGTTTCAAGTCTTATCTTTTATGTGAACATCATTGAAATCATCATGCCTAGCTAAAAGGCATGAAAGAAAAGCGCTTGTTGGGAGACAACCCAATACTTACCCTTACTGTTTTTGTGTGTTTACATGATTAAGCTACTGTAGTAATCATGTTTTATAGCTTTTGTTTCAATAAAGTGGCAAGTAAGACCTTTGGGAAGACTTGGGTGAAAGTTAATGTCATCTTGCTGTAAAAACAGAAACTTTGCGCTCACGAGATTTGCTGTCATTTTTTTACAGAAGAGTGCTTTTGAGTTGATTCTTTTTGCAGAAGATTAATAGACAAATTCCTCACGTCTTCCAATTTATGTAATAATTTTTGGGGTAGCAGAAGTATGGTTGCTGTTCAGATCATTACAGACTGTTCTGTTTCTGACAGATTCTGTTTCCATTGCATAGTTTGCTTGTTTTCTAGTCTCTATGGCTTATATTTCTCAATATAAATTGTAGAAATGATATGGTACAGTAGGCATTGTGTGAGAACAATTATGAACCTTGTCTTTCATAGTACCAAAGTGAATGGTTTACTCTTTATCATACTAACCTATCTCACGAAGTTCCGTTAAGTTTTGTGTGATTGAAGTTTTCAAGCTTTGAGTGAGATATCGATATGAGGAGAATAAGGAGTGGAAAGACCCTAAGCTTGGGGATTCCCAAGGCACCCCAAGGTAATATTCAAGGAAGACTCAAGCGCCTGAGCTTGGGGATGCCCCGGAAGGCATCCCCTCTTTAGTCTTCAAAACTATCGGTATACCTTACTCGGAGCTATATTTTTATTCGCCACATGATATGTGTTTTGCTTGGAGCGTATTTTCAATTTTACTTGCTGTTTGAATAAAATCATTGGATCTGAAATCTTGAATGAAAAAGAATCCTCCCATGTCTAGTTAATTATTTGACTACTCAGTGTTCTTCACTTATATCTTTTTGGAGTAGTTTGTCATTTACTCATGTGCTTCACATATATCCTATGAGTAAATGGTTGAATGAATTGAATATCATAAATCTAAATTTATATATGTTTCATATGCTTATACCATGGGAAGTAATGACTTCACACAGAATAAGTATAGGTAGTAAACTTAATGGAAGTTAGCAAACGCAGAATTGGTCACTTGAACAATTCATGAAACAATATTGAAGGAAGAGAGATTTCACATATAAATATACTATATCTTGGACATCTTTTGTAATTGCGAGCACTCATTAAAATATGACATGCTAAAAATTTGATTTTGGACAAGGAAGACAACTTAATGGGTTATGTTTTCCTATATCCGAAACATTATATGTCTTGGATCATCCAACATGTTGAGCTTGCCTTTCCCTCTCATGCTGCCAAATTCTTTGCACCAAGTAGAGATACTACTTGTGCTTCCAAACATTCCTTAAACCAGTTTTGCCATGAGAGTCCACCATACCTACCTATGGATTGAGTAAGATCCTTCAAGTAAGTTGTCATCAGTGCATGCAATAAAAATTGCTCTCTAAGTATGTATGATCTATTAGTGCGAAGAAAATAAGCTTTATACGAACTTGTGATAGGGAAGAAATAAAAGCGATGGACTGCATAATAAGGGTCTTTATCACAAGCGGCAATATAAAGTGACGTTCTTTTGCATTAAGATTTTGTGCATCCAACCATAAAAGCGCATGACAACCTCTCCTTCCCTCTACGAAGGGCCTATCTTTTACTTCTATCTTCTACCCTTATACAAGAGTCATGGTGATCATCACCTTTCCTTTTTACACCTTTTCCTTTGGCAAGCACTTTGTGTTGGAGCGATCCGGATATATATATCCACTTGGATGTAGGTTTTCATAAATTATATTGTTGACATTACCCTTGAGGTAAAAGGTTGGGAGGCAAAACTATAAGCCCCTATCTTTCTCTGTGTCTGAATAAAACTTTGAACCCATAAATATCACATGAGTGTTAGCAATTGTGAAAGATTAAATGATAGTTGAGTATGTGGAGTTTGCTGAATCAAAGCTCTTACATAGACCCTTCCCGAAAATAAGATGAATTGCAATTGTTTGATGACTAAGAGCACTGTTTGTTAGTTTTCAAGAAAGTTTATGATCAATACTTTAACATGTCAATAGCTTGTTACTTGATCATGAAAAGTTTTATGAGATGAGCTACTGTTATGACATATAATGATGCTAGAAAAGGTGATTGAAACTATCATTGATCAAACTTAAGCACTTGCTAGCATTCACACTTCATAAATTATTTCTTTTATCATTTACCTACTCAAGGACGAGTAGGAATTAAGCTTGGGGATGCTGATACGTCTCCAACGTACCTATAATTTATGAAGTATTCATGCTATTATATTATCCATCTTAGATGTTTTATATGCATTTATATGCTATTTTATATGATTTTTTGGGACTAACCTATTAACCTAGAGCCGAGTGTCAGTTTCTGTTTTTTTACTTGTTTTTGAGTTTTACAAAAAAGGAATACCAACCGGAGTCCAATTGACGTGCCAATTTTTGACGATTTTTTATGGACCAAAAGAAGCCCATGAAGTAAAAGAGTTGGGCCAGAAGAGTCCCGAGCTGTCCACGAGGGTGGGGGGGCCCTACCCCCTGGGCGTGGGCCCCTATCTCGTGGACAACTCGGAGACCCCCCTGACGTGAAACCGACGCCAAAGATTCCTATAAATACAGAAACCCCCAGAAAATAACCTAGATCGGAAGTTCCGCCGCCGCAAGCCTCTGTAGCCACGAGAAATCAATCTAGGCCCTCTCTGGCACCCTGCCGGAGGGGGCCATCATCACCGGTGGCCATGGGGGAGGATCCCGGAGGGGCCATCATCGCCATGAAGGCCAAGGACCAGAGGGAGAACCTCTCCCCATCTAGGGGGGAGGCCATGGAGGAGGAACCACAAGGGGGAAAACCTCTCCTCCTCTCTCTCGGTGGCGTCAGAGTGCCATCGGGAGGGGAATCATCGCCGCGGTGATCGTCTTCATCAACATCACCATCCTCATCTATTTTATGCGGTCCACTCCCACACCCCGCTGTAATCCCTACTTGAACATGGTGCTTTATGCCACATATTATGATCCAATGATGTGTTGCCATCCTATGATGTTTTGAGTAGATATCCTTTGTCTTTGGGTTGATTGATGATCTAGATTTGTATGAGTTGTATGTTTTATTTTGGTGCTGTCCTATTGTGCCCTCCGTGTCGCGCAAGCGTGAGGGATTCCCGCTGTAGGGTGTTGCAATACGTTCATGATTCGCTTATAGTGGGTTGCTTGAGTGACAGAAGCATAAACCCGAGTAAGGGGGTTGTGGCGTATGGGATAAAGGGGACTTGATGCTTTAATGCTATGGTTGGGTTTTACCATAATGATCTTTAGTAGTTGAGGATGCTTGCTAGAGTTCCAATCATAAGTGCATATGATCCAAGAAGAGAAAGTATGTTAGCTTATGCCTCTCCCTCATATGAAATTGCAATGACGACTACCGGTCTTGTTAATGATTGCCTAGGATAATTCCGCACACCGACCCATCATTATTCCACACTTGCTATTTATAATATTTAGTAATATATTCTAACTTTATGATAACAGCACCTACTTTTATGTTTTAGCTCTCCGATATCATGCAAAGTTATCCTCTTCATACCCACAACGTAGTTTTATTTCTCGTTTCTAGTTGGAAGCAAACGTTCGGTGTACGTAGAGTCATATCAGTGGCAGATAGGACTTGAGAGAATATTGATCTTACCTTTAGCTCCTTGTGGGTTCGACACTCCATAGTTATCACTTCCACCATTGGGAATTTCTACGATGATTCCCTGCACTCGGGGATTATCAGTGTCCGGCTCTTCAAAACAAGCTCCGAAAGAGTATAATATTTAACAAGTCCCATCTACTGACATCTTTCGTAGTGAGACGCCACGTCTCCACCCGGTCATTATTTCGAACCATTTTTTAGCCTCCCGCTCCGTGTTTCGAGATGCGGTTTCTATGGGCATGTCTTGTCAAAGCAGAGATCGTGCCCCCTTATCACGGGATTCTCATCAATACGGGCGTGGGTAATCCCACCGTGCCGTCCGCACGACCCTTGGGGAATAGGCGAGTTTTAAGGCGAGTGGGGAGGCGCCTGATATCCGTTGTCTTTATAAGAGGATAAGGATCCACTCTTTCACCCACGCCTTCTTCCTCCCAGCCCATCCGCTCTTGAGCTCCAGCGCCCAAGCTTCCATCCTTTCCGCCCCCAAAAAGCACTCCGACCATGTTCGGATCTGGAGCACAGGGCAAGTGGATGGCCTCCTCCGTCACGGAGGAGAACATCATGAAGCTCCAAGAGGCTGGGTACTTAGCCCAGGAAAGCCAAGGGGCAGATCATCCCCACCCCAGAGCCCCATGAGAGGGTGGTATTCATCCCCCACTTCGTCCGCGGGTTGGGATTTCCTCTCCACCTATTCTTCCGCGGACTCATGTTCTACTACGAGCTAGATTTCCATGATCTGGCCCCAAATTCCTTCCTCAATATCCCGGCATTCATTGTCGTGTGCGAGACCTTCCTCCGCATCCCACCCACTTCGGATTGTGGCTGAAGATCTTCAATGTGAAGCCGAAGGTGGTGGATGGCCAACATGCAGAGGGCGGAGGCGCTATGTGCTACCTCTTGAGCACTGCGTTGGTTTTCCCTTGAAGAGGAAAGGGTGATGCAGCAAAGTAGCGTAAGTATTTCCCTCGGTTTTTTAGAACCAAGGTATCAATCCAGTAGGAGGTTACACACAATCGCCTTATACCTGCACAAACAAATAAGAACCTTGCAACCAACGCGATAAAGGGGTTGTCAATCCCTTCACGACCACTTGCAAAAGTGAGATCTGATAGAGATAATAAGATAAATATTTTTGGTATTTTTATGATATAAACTGAAAGTAAAGATTGCGAAGTAAAAATAGATTGGAAACTTATATGATGGAAAATAGACCCGGGGGCCATACGTTTCACTAGTGGCTTCTCTCAAGATAGCATAAGTATTACAGTGGGTGAACAAATTACTGTCGAGCAATTGATAGAAAAGTGCATAGTTATGAGAATATCTAGGCATGATCATGTATATAGGCATCATGTCCGCGACAAGTAAACCGAAACGATTCTGCATCTACTACTATTACTCCACACATCGACCGCTATCCAGCATGCATCTAGAGTATTAAGTTCATAAGAACAGAGTAACACATTAGGAAAGATGACATGATGTAGATGGATAAACTCAAGCAATGTGATATAAACCCCATCTTTTTATCCTCGATGGCAACAATACAATATGTGTCGTTTCCCTTTTTGTCACTGGGATCGAGCAACGCAAGATTGAACCCAAAGCTAAGCACTTCTCCCATTGCAAGAAAGATCAATCTAATAGGCCAAACCAAACTGATAATTCAAAGAGACTTGCAAAGATAACAAATCATACATAAAAGAATTCAGAGGAGATTCAAATATTGTTCATAGATAATCTTGATCGTAAACCCACAATTCATCGGATCTCGACAAACATCCCGCAAAAAGAATTACATTGAATAGATCTCCAAGAGAATCGAGGAGAACTTTGTATTGAGATCCAAAGAGAGAGAAGAAGCCATTTAGCTAATAACTATGTATCCGAAGGTCTGTGGTAAACTACTCACACATCATCGGAGAGGCTATGGTGTTGATGTAGAAGCCCTTCGTGATCGATTCCCCCTCCGGCGGAGCGCCGGAAAAGGCCCAAGATGGGATCTCACGGGTACAGAAGGTTGCGGCGGTGGAAATAGGGTTTCGTGGTGCTCGTGGATGATTTTGGGGTATATGGGTATATATAGGAGGAAGAAGTAGGTCGGTGGAGCTGTGAGGGGCCCACGAGGGTGGGGGGCGCGCCCAGGGGGGCAAGCGTGCCTCCCTGCCTCGTGGCCTCCTTGCTTCTTTCTTGACGTCCACTCCAAGTCCTCTTGATCACGTTTGTTCCAAAAATAACTCTCCCGAAGGTTTCATTCCGTTAGGACTCTGTTTGATATTCCTTTTCTGCGAAACACTGAAATAGGCAAAAAAAACAGCAATTTGCACTGGGCCTTCGGTTAGTAGGTTAGTCCCAAAAATAATATAAAAGTGCTTAGTAAAGCCCATTAAACATCCAAAACAGATAATATAATAGCATGGAACAGTAAAAAATTATAGATACGTTGGAGACGTATCAAGTATCCCAAAGCTTAATTCCTGCTCGTCCTCGAGTAGGTAAATGATAAAAATAGAATTTTTGATGTGGAATGCTACCTAGCATATTTCTCAATGTAATTTCCTTTATTGTGGCATAAATGTTCAGATCCGAAAGATTCAAGACAAAAGTTTAATATTGACATGAAAATAATAATACTTCAAGCATACTAACAAAGCAATCATGTCTTCTCAAAATAACATGGCCAAAGAAAGTTATCCCTACAAAATCATATAGTCTGGCTATGCTCTATCTTCATCACACAAAGTATTTAATCATGCACAACACTGATGACAAGCCAAGCAATTGTTTCATACTTTTGATGTTCTCAAACTTTTTCAATCTTCACGCAATACATGAGCGTGAGCCATGGACATAGCACTATATGTGGAATAGAATGGTGGTTGTGGAGAAGACAAAAAGGAGAAGATAGTCTCACATCAACTAGGCGTATCAATGGGCTATGGAGATGCCCATCAATAGATATCAATGTGAGTGAGTAGGTATTGCCATGCAATGGATGCACTAGAGATATAAGTGTATGAAAGCTCAACAAAAGAAACTAAGTGGGTGTGCATCCAACTCGCTTGCTCACGAAGACCTAGGGCATTTTGAGGAAGCCCATCATTGGAATATATAAGCCAAGTTCTATAATGTAAAATTCCCACTAGTATATGAAAGTGACAACATAGGAGACTCTCTATCATGAAGATCATGGTGCTACTTTGAAGCACAAGTGTGGTAAAAGGATAGTAACATTGTCCCTTCTCTCTTTTTCTCTCATTTTTTTTATTTGGGCCTTTTTCTCCTTTTTATGGCTTCTTTTTTTCTTTTTTTTCTTTTCGTCCGGAGTCTCATCCCAACATGTGGAGGAATCATAGTCTCCATCATCCTTTCCTCACTTGGGACAATGCTCTAATAATGATGGTCATCACACTTTCATTTACTTACAACTCAAAAATTACAACTCAATACTTAGAACAAAATATGGCTCTATGTGAATGCCTCCGGCGGTGTACCGGGATATGCAATGAATCAAGAGTGACATGTATGAAAGAATTATAAAGGTGGCTTTGCCACAAATACGATGTCAACTACATGATCATGCAAAGCAATATGACAATGATGAAGCGTGTCATAATAAACAGAACGGTGGTAGGTTGCATGGCAATATATCTCGGAATGGCTATGGAAATGCTATAATAGGTAGGTATGGTGGCTGTTTTGAGGAAGGTATATGGTGGGTGTATGATACCAGCGAAAGGTGCGCGGTATTAGAGAGGCTAGCAATGGTGGAAGGGTGAGAGTGTGTATAATCCATGGACTCAACATTAGTCATAAAGAACTCACATACTTATTGCAAAAATCTATTAGTTATCGAAACAAAGTATTACGCACATGCTCCTAGGGGGATAGATTGGTAGGAAAAGACCATTGCTCGTCCCTGACCGCCACTCATAAGGAAGACAATCAATAAATAAATCATGCTCCGACTTCATCACATAACGGTTCACCATACATGCATGCTATGGGAATCACAAACTTTAGAACAAGTATTTCTCAAATTCACAACTACTCAACTAGCATGACTCTAATATCACCATCTTCATATCTCAAAACAATTATCAAGTATCAAACTTCTCATAGTATTCGATGCACTTTATATGATAGTTTTAATTATACCCATCTTGGATGTTCATCATATTAGGACTAATTTTATAGCCAAACCAACTACCATGCTGTTCTAAAAGACTCTCAAGATAATATAAGTGAAGCATGAGAGGTCAATAATATCTATAAAATAAAACCACCACCGTGCTCTAAAAGATATAAGTGAAGCACTAGAGCAAAATTATCTAGCTCAAAAGATATAAGTGAAGCACATAGAGTATTCTAATAAATTCCGATTCATGTGTGTCTCTCCCAAAAGGTGTGTACAGCAAGGATGATTGTGTTAAACTAAAAAGCAAAGACTGAAATCATACAAGACGCTCCAAGCAAAACACATATCATGTGGTGAATAAAAATATAGCCTCAAGTAAAGTTACCGATGGACGAAGACGAAAGAGGGGATGCCTTCCGGGACATCCCCAAGCTTAGGCTTTTGTTTGTCCTTGAATTTTACCTTGGGGTGCCTTGGGAATCCCCAAGCTTAGGCTCTTGCCACTCCTTATTCCGTAATCCATCAAATCTTTACCCAAAACTTTAAAACTTCACAACACAAAACTTAACAGAAAAATCTCATGAGCTCCGTTAGTATAAGAAAACAAATCACCACCACAAGGTACTGTAATGAACTCATTCTTTATCAATATTGGTGTTAAACCTACTGTATTCCAACTTCTCTATGGTTCATACCCTCCGATACTAGCCATAGATTCATCAAAATAAGCAAACAACACACGAAAAACAGAATGTGTCAAAAACAGAACAGTCTGTAGTAATCTGTATCAAACGTATACTTCTGTAAATCCAAAAATTCTAAAATAAATTTCTGGACGTGAGGAATTTGTCTATTAATCATCTTCAAAAAGAATCAACTAAATATCACTCTCCAGTAAAACGTTGTAGCTAATCTCGTAAGCGCTAAAGTTTCTGTTTCTTACAGCAGGATCGAAAAGACTTCACCCAAGTCTTCCCAAAGGTTCTACTTGGCACAAACACTAATAAAAACATGAAACCATATCTAAACAGAAGCTAGCTGAATTATTTTTTAATAAACATAACCAAAAAGCAAGAAACAAAAATAAAATTGGGTTGCCTCCCAACAAACGCTATCATTTAACGCCCCTAGCTAGGCATAAAGGCAAGAATAGATCTAGGTATTATCATCTTTGGTATGCAATCCATAAGTGGCTCTCATAATAGATTCATAAGGTAATTTTATTTTATTTCTAGGAAAGTGTTCCATGCCTTCCCTTAATGGAAATTTGAATCTAATATTTCCTTCTTTCATATCAATAATGGCACCAATCGTTCTAAGGAAAGGTCTACCAAGAATAATAGGACATATAGGATTGCAATCTATGTCAAGAACAATGAAATCTACGGGCACACAATTCCTATTTGCAACAATAAGAACATAATTAATTCTTCCCATGTATTTCTTAATGGTGGAATCCGCAAGGTGCAAGTTTAAAGAACAATCATCAAATTCACGGAAACCTAACACATCACACAAAGTTTTTGGAATCGTGGAAACACTAGCACCCAAATCACACAAAGCATAGCATTCATGATCTTTAATCTTAATTTTAATAGTAGGTTCCCACTCATCATAAAGTTTTCTAGGGATAGAAACTTCCAACTCAAGTTTTTCTTCATAAGATTGCATTAAAGCATCAACGATATGTTTGGTAAAAGCTTTATTTTGACTATAAGCATGAGGAGAATTTAACACGGATTGCAACAAGGAAATACAATCTATTAAAGAACAATTATCATAATTAAATTTCTTGAAATCCAAAATAGTGGGTTCATTGCTATGTAAAGTTTTGACCTCCTCAATCCCACTTTTACCAACTTTTGCATCAAGATCTAAAAACTCCGAATCATTGGGTCGCCTTTTAACTAAAGTTGACTCATGTCCAGTCCCATCATTATCAAGATTCATATTGCAAAACAAAGATTTAATAGGAGACACATCAATAACTTTTAGATCTTCATCCCTATTATCATGGAAACTAGAAGAACACACTTTTACAATGGAAATTCTCATAGCGGTTCTTTCTTTGCACTCATCAATGGAAATTCTCATAGCTTTGAGAGACTCATTGATATCATGCTTAGGAGGAATAGATCTAAGTTTCAAAGAATCAACATCAAGGGAAATTCTATCCACATTCCTAGCCAACTCATCAATCTTAGGCAATTTTTCTTCAAGCAAAGCATTGAAATTCTTTTGAGAAATCATAAATTCTTTAACACTAGTCTTAAAATCAGAGGGCATCTTATTAAAATTTCCATAAGAGTTGTTGTAGGAATTACCATAATTATTAGAGGAATTACTAGGATACGTCCTAGGATTAAAGTTTCCCCTATAAGCGTTGTTACCAAAATTGTTCCTACCAACAAAATTCACATCCATAGATTCATTATTATTCTCAATCAAAGTAGACAAGGCATATCATTGGGATCAATAGGAGCACTCTTATTAGCAAACAACTTCATAAGTTCATCCATCTTTCCACTCAAAACATTAATCTCTTCTATCGCATGAACCTTTTTACTAGTGGATCTTTCGCCGTGCCATTGAGAATAATTAACCATAATATTATCTAGGAGTCTAGTAGCTTCTCCTAAAGTGAAAGCCATAAAAGTGCCTCCCGCGGCCGAATCTAAAAGATTTCTAGAAGCAAATTTCAATCCGGCATAAATTTTTTGTATAATCATCCATAACTTCAAACCATGTGTAGGGAAATTACGTATCATTAACTTCATCCTCTCCCAAGATTGTGCAACATGTTCATGATCAAGTTGCTTAAAATTCATAATATCGTTTCTAAGAGAGATGATCTTAGCGGGAGGAAAAATACTTAGAGATAAAAGCATCTTTGCACTCATTCCAAGAATCAATACTATTTTTAGGCAAAGACGAAAACCAAGTTTTAGCACGATCTCTAAGCGAAAACGGAAATAGCTTTAATTTAACAATATCATTATCCACGTATTTCCTCTTTTGCATATCACACAAATCAACAAAGTTGTTTAGATGTGTAGCGGCATCTTCACTAGGAAGGCCGGAGAATTGATCTTTCATGACAAGATTCAACAAAGCAACATTAATTTCACAAGATTCAGCATCGGTACGAGGAGCAATCGGAGTGCTAAGAAAATCATTATTGTTGGTACTGGAAAAGTCACACAATTTAGTATTATCTTGAGCCATCATGACAAACGATCCAACACACAAGCACACAAGAAGCAAGCGAAAAGAGACGAACCGAAAAAGAGGGTGAATAAAATGGCAAGGGTGAAGTGGGGGAGAGGAAAACGAGAGGCAAATGGCAAATAATGTAATGCGAGGGATAAGAGTTGTGATGGGTACTTGGTATGTCTTGACTTGACTTGGCAACTACGCCAGAGATGGCTAGATGCTTATCGGGGGGATGAACCCCAGGCAGGCAACGGAACCCGGATCCTTTTCAAAAACAACGGGGCCAGCATCTCCCCTCGGTCCGGCTCGCACTTGGCCGAGTCGCCCAACCTGGCCAAGCACTCCAACCCGGCCGGACTCCTCAACTCGGCCCCAACAACCAAGCTGAAGACTTCCCCAACAAGCCAGCTCCACCCTTGGCGTGTTCTCCAAACCCGACCAAGGGTCAGCGGCCGTCCCATCCCAGTCGTATGATGGGACGAGTCTCCACCAACTGATGACCGAAGCCACAGTGCCCCGCCCATGCCTCTGGTCAGCCGGACGAGGCAACAGTGCCCCCACCTACCCGCTGACCAGGGCTGGCGTGGCAACAGTGCACCCGACATCACCCATGATGCCAGCAAGCGGCGACCTGACATAGCGCCACTGTAGCCGACTCGACTCAGCCACGCCCTGACGACCGACAAGACGGCACACAGTGCCCCCTAGGCGCATGGGGCCCGCGCCCGGGGAACCGGCGAGCCCTGGTACCTGGCGGGTCCCAGCACCAGGTGCCTGGACGCTGACAACCCGGCCCTATGGCCTTGTAACATTACCCTGTACCCCTGGGGGTTGACCTATAAAACCCCCCAGGAGCCCTCATGCATACGGGCAAACAATGCAACACACTCACCCATCCACCCACTCACACATCTAGCAAGCAACACCCGAGGAGAGGGAGTAGCCTAAGCCTTGGCCTGACCTCCTTCTTCCTCCATACAGCTCTAGGGGCAACTCTTTACTGTTACATATAAACCACACTCGGCAGGACTAGGGGTGTTATCTCTCCGGAGAGCCCCGAACCTGGGTATGTCTTGCGTCCCGCGCTCGCTCATGCCGACCTCACCTCTGGAGCCCACCAGTGCCCTCGACCCTCCTCCTATCTTTAGCCATCCCTTGGCATCTGCCGTGCGCCCACCACGACAGTTGGCGCCCACCGTGGGGCAGCTCGAGGTCCTGGCCGAGAGCATGCTGTAGACGGGGATCTTCTCCGACTCCGATGAGCCCGTCAAGCTGGCGGACGACGTCATGGACGCGCTCGCCGCCTCCTTCGCCACGCTGCGCATCTCCGATGCGCCTACAGACGACGAGTACCCCCGCGAGGTACTTAGCTTTTCCGACTCTCCGCTCTCCATCAATGACGGCGCTCCCGCCGGAGTGATGGACCTCTGCGTGGAGGTTTTCGTCACTGACACCGGCGCCTCCTCCTCGTCGAGCGCGGCAAGGAAGGCTGCCGAAGCTAAGGCCGCGGCGGATAGGGCCGGCTCGCCCAACCCGCTGCGCGCCACCATCCAGAGCCTCAGCGTTCCCATCGGCACCGACATCGACGCTTCCAACATCGCCGAGGCCCGGACTCGTCTCAACGAGGATCGCCAGCGCCTGCTGGACCTCACCGAGATGCTCGCCGCCACGCAACGCCGCCTCGACTCCGCCCAGCTGGAGCGCGACGCCGCCTACGGCTTCACCCCTACCGTGCCCGAGCCAAGCCGGGTCGCCGATGTGCGAGCCCGGGGTGGCGCGATCGGGCGCGCCTTCGGCGCTCTCCCTCCCGTCTACGAGACTCTTGTGAAGAACATGCATGCTGCCCAGGCGGCCGCGGTCGGCCTGGATCAGCTCACGGGCGAGGAGCTGCAGGATCGCCTCAAGAGGGTGAACGACCTCCTCGTCGCGGCCAACGCGCAGCAGGACCGCCTCAACCATCTCGCCAAGCCGGCCGGATCCAGCTCCGTCCGAGTCGCTGGACCCAGCGACAACCAGCACACAGCGTCTTCACCACCCGGCGAGGCGCACTCCGGCCGCACCCGGACCCGGTGCAACCTCGCCCCGACGGCTGCTGGCGGCTTGGCGGACGAACCGGCCTCAGAGGCCCGGCGCCGCCTCGACCCCCCTGCTCCAACCCGGCCGACGTCCGACTATGATCGACCCGGCCCCCCGCGGCGCGGTCGCCGACCGTCTGGGCCCGCGCACCATCGACAACACCGACGCCCGTCACCGCCTCGGCTGACTCGCTCTCTCCCAGGAGCTAGAGGAAACCGGCCCAGTCGGACCGGCTTGCTTCGGGCCACGCGTCCGGGGCGAGCCCTTTACTAAAGGGTTCACGCTCCCCCGTGACACCCCCAAGTACAACGGCACCGTGAAGCCGGAGGACTGGCTCACCAACTACACCACCGCCATCGACATCGCCGGCGGTAACCACCGCCTCGCCGTACGCTACGGACCCCTCATGCTCCAGGGGTCGGCCCGCACCTGGTTGAACAGTCTGTCGACTGGCAGCATCAACACGTGGGTCGCCTTCGAGCAAGCCTTCGTGCGCAACTTCACCGGCACCTACAAGCGACCCGGCCGCCCCAGTCAGCTCGCCATGTGCGTGCAGGGGCCGGCGGAAACTGGCCGCGAGTACCTCGCACGCTGGACCGAGCTCCGGAACAGCTGCGAGGGCGTCCATGAAGTCCAGGTGATCCAGTACTTCGTCAACAGGTGTCAAGACGGCACCCTCCTCAAGCACAAGCTCTTGCGCTCCAAGCCGGCCACCCTGTCCGCGCTCATGGTGACGGCGGACAAGTACGCCAACGCCGACTCCGCCATGAAGATCCAGCTATGACCAGAACCTCAACCCGGCCTGGGGACTGCTTCAGCTGACCCGGTCGCGCCTCAATCCGGCCCGGGGACTGCTCCAGCCAACCCGGCCGTGCCTCATCCCGGCCCGGGGACTGCTCCAACCGACCCGGCCACCGCCGTCTCCGACCCGGGGGCTGCCACCCCGGAGCCCGCCGTGATGGCTGTCTTCGCTAGGGTCTCGGCACCATCCTGGGCCCTGCCCATCTCGGAGTTCCTGGAGAACGGGGTCCTTCCCATGGACGAGACCGAAGCACGGCAAGTGCAGCGCCGAGCATCCGCCTACACCATCATCAACAACGAGCTCGTCAAGTGCAGCTCCACCGGCGTATTCCAACGTTGTGTCGAACAAGACAAGGGCATCGAGATCCTCCTCGACATACACTAGGGCGAGTGCGGGCACCACGCCGCCTCACGATCCCTGGTGGCCAAGGCTTTCCGCCATGGTTTCTACTAGCCCACGGCCCTCGAAGATGCAGAGTCGCTCGTCCTCAAGTGTGAGCGGTGCTAGCGCTTCAGCAAACGCAGCCACCAGCCGGCGTTGGCACGCCGAACCATCCCGATCGCCTGGTGATACGTCCATTTTGCATCATGCTTTTATATCGATATTTATTGCATTATGGGCTGTTATTACACGGTATGTCACAATACTTATGCCTATTTTCTCTTATTTTGCAAGGTTTACATGAAGAGGGAGAATGCTGGCAGCTGGAATTCTGGGCTGGAAAAGGAGCAAATATTAGAGACTTATTCTGCACAACTCCAAAAGTCCTGAAACTTCACGGAAGTCATTTTTGGAATTTATAAAAAATACTGAGCGAAGAAAATACCAGAGGGGGCCCACACCCTGGCCACGAGGGTGGGGAGCGCGCCCTACCCCTAGGCGCGCCCCCTGCCTCGTGGGCCCCCTGGCAGGCCTCCGGTGCCCATCTTCTGCTATATGAAGTCTTTTACCATGGAAAAAATCATAAGCAAGCTTTCGGGAAGAAACTCCGCCGCCACGAGGCGGAACCTTGGCGGAACCAATCTAGGGCTCCGGCAGAGCTGTTCTGCCGGGGAAACTTCCCTCCAGGAGGGGGAAATCATCGCCATCGTCATCACCAACGATCGTCGCATCGGGAGGGGGTTAATCTCCATCAACATCTTCACCAGCACCATCTCCTCTCAAACCCTACTTCATCTCTTGTATCCAATCTTTGTCCCAAAGCCTCAGATTGGTACCTGTGGTTTGCTAGTAGTGTTGATTACTCCTTGTAGTTGATGCTAGTTGGTTTATTTGGTGGAAGATCATATGTTCAGATCCATTATGCAAATTAATACCCCTCTGATTATGAACATGAATATGATTTGTGAGTAGTTACGTTTGTTCCTGAGGACATGGGAGAAGTCTTGCTATTAGTAGTCATGTGAATTTGGTATTCGTTTGATATTTTGATGAGATGTATGTTGTCTTTCCTCTAGTGGTGTTATGTGAATGTCGACTACATGACACTTCACCATTGTTTGGGCCTAGAGGAAGGCATTGGGAAGTAATAAGTAGATGATGGGTTGCTAGAGTGACAGAACCTTAAACCCTAGTTTATGAGTTGCTTCGTAAGGGGCTGATTTGGATCCATATGTTTCATGATATGGTTAGGTTTACCTTAATACTTCTTTTGTAGTTGCGGATGCTTGCAATAGGGGTTAATCATAAGTGGGATGCTTGTCCGAGAAAGGGCAGTACCCAAGCACCGATCCACCCACATACCAAATTATCAAAGTAACGAACGTGAATCATATGAGCGTGATGAAAACTAGCTTGACCATAATTCCCATGTGTCCTCGGGAGCGTTTTCTTTCATATAAGAAATTGTCCAGGCTTGTCCTTTGCTACAAAAAGGATTGGGCCATCTTGCTGCACCTTATTTACTTTCATTACTTGTTACCCGTTACAAATTACCTTATCACAAAACTATCTGTTACCGATAATTTCAGTGCTTGCAGAGAATACCTTGCTGAAAACCGCTTATCATTTCCTTCTGCTCCTCGTTGGGTTCGACACTCTTACTTATCGAAAGGACTATGATAGATCCCCTATACTTGTGGGTCATCAAGACTCTTTTCTGGCGCCGTTTCCGGGGAGTGAAGCGCCTTTGGTAGGTGGAATTTGGTAAGGAAAAATTTATATAGTGTGCTGAAATTTACTGTCACTTGTTACTATGGAAAGTAATCCTTTGAGGGGCTTGTTCGGGGTATCTTCACCCCAATCAGTAGAGCAAATAGTTGCTCCTCAACCTACTGAACCTACTGAAAATTCTTACTTTGAAATTCCTTCGGGTATGATACGGAAACTGCTAGCTAATCCTTTTGCAGGAGATGGAACATTGCATCCCGATTTACACTTAATGAAGTTTGTGGATTGTTTAAGCTTGCAGGTATGCCCGATGATGTTATCAAGAAGAAATTCTTCCCTTTATCTTTGAAGGGAGAGGCATTGACATGGTATAGGCTATGTGATGATATGGGATCATGGGACTACAAGCGATTGAAATTGGAATTTCATCAGAAGTTTTATCCTATGCATCTTGTTCATCGTGATCGTAATTATATATATAATTTTTGGCCTCGCGAAGGAGAAAGCATCGCTCAAGCTTGGGGGAGGCTTAAGTCAATGTTATATTCATGCCCCAATCATGAGCTCTCAAGAGAAATGATTATTCCAAAAATTTATGCTCGGGTTTCTGACAACAATCGCTCCATGCTCGATACTTCTTGTACTGGTTCTTTTATGATGAAGACTATTGAATTCAGATGGGATTTATTGGAGAGAATTAAATGCAACTCTGAAGACTGGGATCTCGACGAAGGTAAGAAGTCAGGTATAACACCCAAGTTTGATTGTGTTAAATCTTTTATGGATACCGATGCTTTTCGTAAGTTTAGTACTAAATATGGACTTGACTCTGAGATAGTAGCTTCTTTCCGTGAATCATTTGCTACTCATGTTGATCTCCCTAAGGAGAAGTGGTTTAAATATAATCCTCCCATTGAAGTAAAAGTACTTGCACCTATTAAAGTTGAAGAAAAGACTATCACTTATAATGATCCTATTGTTCCTACTGCTTATGTTGAGAAACCACCTTTCCCTGTTAGAATAAAGGATCATGCTAAAGCTTCAACTGTAGTCAACAAAAGTAATATTAGGACACACAAACCCCCTGAGCAAGTTAAAGTTGAACCTAAAATTTCTATGGTTAAAGATCTATTGGCTGATAATATCAATGGGCATGTTATTTACTTCTGTAATGAGACTGCTTGAATTGCTAAACCTTGTGCTAAAGATAAACATAGACCTGTGGTAGGCATGCCTGTTATTTCTATTAAAATAGGAGATCATTGTTATCATGGCTTGTGTGATATGGGTGCTAGTGCTAGTGCGATACCTCATTCTTTATACGAATAAATTATGCATGATATTGCACCTGCTGAGATAGAAGATATCGATGTTACCATTAAGCTTGCCAATAGAGATGCTATTTCACCGATTGGGATTGTTAGAGATGTTGAAGTCTTGTGTGGGAAGGTTAAATATCCTGCTGATTTTCTTGTTCTTGGTTCCCCACAAGATAGCTTTTGTCCCATTATATTTGGTAGACCCTTCTTGTACACTGTTAAAGCTAGGATAGACTGCGAAAAGGATGTTGTTACTATTGGTTTGGGTGATATGTCTCATGAGTTTAATTTTGCTAAATTTAGTAGACAACACCGTGATGAGGAATTGCCTAGTAAAGATGAAATTATTGGTCTTGCTTCTATTGTCGTGCCTCCTAATGATCCTTTAGAACAATATTTGCTCGACCATGAAAATGATATGTTCATGAATGAAAGAAGGGAAATAGATGAAGTATTCTTTAAACAGGGATCTATTCTGAAACACAACTTGCCTGTTGAAATCCTAGGGGATCCTCTCCACCCAAGGTGATCCCGTGTTTGAGCTCAAACCATTACCTGATACTCTTAAATATGCTTATCTTGATGAAAAGAAGATATATCTTGTTATTATTAGTGCTAACCTTTCAGAGAAGGAGGACGAGAAATTATTGAAAACTCGGAAGAAGCACCGTGCTGCTATTGGATATACTCTTGATGATCTTAAGGGCATTAGTCCCACTCTATGTCAACACAAAATAAATTTGGAGAAAGACGCCAAACCAGTTATTGATCACCAACGACAGCTAAATCCTAAGATGAAAGAAGTGGTAAGAAAGGAAATATTAAAGCTCCCAGAGGCAGGTATAATCTATCCCGTTGCTGATAGTCAGTGGGTAAATCCTGTCCATTGTGTCCCCAAGAAGGGAGGTATTACTGTTGTTCCTAATGATAAAGATGAATTGATCCCACAAAGAATTGTTACAGGTTATAGAATGGTAATTGATTTCCGCAAACTAAATAAAGCTACTAAAAAGGATCATTACCCTTTACCTTTTATTGATCAAATGCTAGAAAGACTATCCAAACATACACATTTTTGCTTTCTAGATGGTTGTCCTGGTTTCTCTCAAATACCTGTGTCAGCTGAGGATCAAGAAAAGACCACATTTACTTGTCTTTTCGGTACTTTTGCTTATAGGCGTATGCCTTCGGTTTATGTAATGCACCTGCTACCTTTCAAAGATGCATGATGGCTATATTCTCTGACTTTTGTGAAAAGATTTGCGAGGTTTTCATGGATGATTTCTCCGTTTATGGATCCTCTTTTGATGATTGCTTGAGAAACCCTGATCGAGTTTTGCAGAGATGTGAAGATACCAATCTTGTCTTGAATTGGGAGAAATGTCACTTTATGGTTAATGAAGGCATTGTCTTAGGACATCAAATTTTTGAAAGGGGTATTGAAGTTGATAAAGCTAAAGTTGATGCTATTGAAAAGATGTCGTGTCCTAAGGACATCAAAGGTATAAGAAGTTTTCTTGGTCATGCCAGTTTTTATAGGAGGTTCATTAAGGACTTCTCAAAAATTTCTCGGCCTCTGACTAATCTCTTACAAAAAGATATTCCTTTTGTCTTTGATGATGATTGTGTAGAGGCATTTGAAATACTTAAGAAAGCTTTGATTTCTGCACCTATTGTTCAGCCACCTGATTGGAATTTACCTTTTGAAATTATGTGTGATGCTAGTGATTATGTTGTAGGTGCTGTTTTAGGGCAAAGAGTTGATAAGAAATTAAATGTTATTCAATATGCTAGTAAAACTCTAGACAATGCCCAGAGAAATTATGCTACTACTGAAAAAGAATTTTTAGCAGTTGTTTTTGCTTGTGATAAGTTCAGACCTTATATTGTTGATTCTAAAGTAACTATTCACACTGATCATGCTGCTATTAAATACCTTATGGAAAAGAAAGATGCTAAACCTAGATTTATTAGATGGGTTCTCTTGCTACAAGAACTAGATGATACCCCGCACATTGCTGCAGGAATTAGTTGCAATATAGTTCAGTGAGATGTGATTGGAAATAATATAAACATTGGATTAATAAATGATAAATAAAACAGAAAATAATATAATACTTTTTATTCTTGTATAGTTTTATAATATTCATTATACATAATAAGTAGCATATAATAATTGATATTATGCCTGGTGGGTCTTTATCCATACATGGATATGTCATATTCCTTTATGAAAATCAAAGCCAGTTACTGGCTTCGCATAGTAAACATTACCGGTGAATTCAGAGAGCATGCTGCATCAGTAAAGTTGCACCAGTGGGATCCTAATCCAAGGGCAGGGAATGTTGGCAGCCAACAATGTTGTGTGAGGTCTAATTGACATGGGAATAATATAAAAGAATGCCCAGACTGCATTGTATACCTCCAGTTATAAACGAATAAACAATGTTTCTTTTTGGCAAGGAAAAACGAATAAACAATGTTATTAGAACATCGTCACGATGGTACAGAGATAATGACGAAGTAATTATAGGCATCTATTTCAGTATTACAAAAATCTTGTTTGCTCTAGTTAGTTTCTATATGGTTCCCTCTTACTGAGTGTTGTAATGTGATTAATCAGTTATCATGTGGATTTTATTTCCACTTGACTTGGTTGCAGTTGTCCAACTGTTTCTATAAATTTGATGTTTCATATTATCTTTCTTTATATAATAAGTTAGACAACCATGTAAGGTCTTGATTCCTTTTTCATTATGTGCCAGTTTTCTTATATCACTTGGATGCAATTCATAACAAAAATAAGAAAGGATGAATCATTGCAATATGAATTCAAATGAAAATTTTGGCATGTACTGTTAATTTGTTAGAAACACACTATGTATGATTACCTTTATGTCATTAATATTTAAGTCAACCACTTTCTTATGTCTTCTCTCAGCAGCGATGGGCGTGACTATATCCTATGAGAATGTAACGAAATGGGTGATGGATGGATAATGTATTTGGAATTAAAACAAAGTATATACATTAAGTCGAAGCAACGAACCTGAAAGTGACCAGATTTTTGCAATGATAAAGATTGATGGATTCAAGAGTTGAGAAAATCTTCATGAGTCATTCGTACGTGAGATACTGATTCCAGAACAGAGAAGGTTGTCCGCCTTCAGTGTTGTAGACAATGCCTAGAATGCAGTGTATACCTGCAAGCATAAACGGACAAACCATGTTATTGGCAGAACATCCAGATTGTAGTAATAGAATAATGATAATCACAAAGTGACTACATTAATCATAAGATATTTTGAACATATTATCTCGTCATACAGTGCATAGTGTTAATCTCTACAGAAGAATAAAATGCAGAAAGAAGCTAGCATCACTGCACACCTCTATCGGTAGGATTGACAGTAGTCAGAACGTTAAACTGAAATCAAGAGTAATATGGGACCATCCTGATGATGAACAACAGTAAGGGAAGGGGATGGAATTAATTAGAGTGCAGGGTTTGAAAGCGTAAACACAGGAAGAAACATGAGTGTTTTTATTGAGTGTTTACCTTCGTGCAGTAGCAGAATTAGGAACTGGCGGATTTCCGTGCTGCCTTCTGCAAAATCAAGAGATCCAGGTGCATAGAGCGATCCCAAAATACAACAGAAAAGAAAGATGATGAATCCAAATGCTATGGAAAAGGGGAATAGATCAGAGATTATAAGAACCAGAAGAGAAATCAAAACATTAATGAACCGATCTGATTACGGACTATCTTGAGTACCCACGAAGAACCCTGTTGCGGCGAGGCAGCCGAAGTGGCGTCTATATGAGGAGCTACGATGTGGGTTGCTGCTGGTCACGCGGCTGGTGGGCAAAGATGAGGCGACGGTTGCTTGGACGTAAGAAGAGGCTGCGGCTGGCTTGGGTGGCGCAGACGCCGGAGCTGTCATGGGTAGAACGGAGACATAGAAGTGAGGGGAAGACCTGGGCCCCGCGGACGCCTCCTTGACGATGCAGGCACCACACAGGAACGTTGCCCTAGAGAATCCCGGGAGTGCCGCGGAGATGAGCCGGACCGGCGGTCGTGCCGGAGGAGCACCTGAAGAGGAGACGGGCACCCAGCCGCCGCGTCGTACTGTAGGTAGGGGAAAAGATTTCCGAAGATTATTAGTAGAGGCCGAAGGAGAGAAAAGGAAACATGCGATGGGAAGGGGAGAAGATTGCGCTGAACACACGGAGTGATGGGCATTAAAGCTGTTTGCACTCAGCGCCGCACACGGGTGGAGGTGATCACGGCTGTAGGCGTCAATTTAAAGAGGATAGAAGGGCTGCATGAGATGTCATGAAAATAAGATAGTGGGGGCTTCTGTTTAGATATAGAAGATAAAAGCTCAGTCAATAAAAAAACTGACGTGGTCTTGAGTGGGACGGAGCTGTGAAGTGGCTGGATGTGATTGGATGATGACGTGGCTATGCTGCATGTTGAGATAAATCAAGTAGTGGGGGTGAACTTCTTAAGTATATAGGATTTGATTTGCATATTATTGATAGAAAGGGAGCTGAGAACCCCGTTGCAGATAACTTGTCTAGGTTAGAGAATGTTCTTGATGACCCACTACCTATTGATGATAGCTTTCCTGATGAACAATTAGCTGCCATAAATGCTTCTCGTACTGCTCCATGGTATGCTGATTATGCCAATTACATTGTTACTAAATTTATACCACCTAGTTTCACATACCAGCAAAAGAAAAAGTTTTTCTATGATTTGAGACATTATTTCTGGGATGACCCACATCTTTATAAAGAAGGAGTAGATGGTGTTATTAAACGTTGTGTACCTGAGCATGAACAGGAATAGATCCTATGCAAGTGTCACTCTGAGGCTTATGGAGGGCACCACCACTACAAAAAAAAGACAGATCCGTGACATTTTGGGCCGAACGAATTTTTTTTCTGTCATACATATGACACTTCTATGACGATAATTGTGACAAAACCCGGTACCATCATAGATGTGGTGGGCTCCTACTTCTATGACAAAAAATCATGACAGAAAATGGGCTTTTCGTCCTGGGCGGGCCGGAGACGCAGCTGCATGACATTCTTTGGGCCGTCCATGACGGAAAAAACCATGGTAGAAACGAGGGTGAGGAAAATTTCGGGGAGTTCCCGGTTACGGTGGGAGGTCGGGGGCCGAGCGATGCGCGTTTCTCTCATACACGTATGCGCGTGTGTGCGAGGCGTTGGCTCTAACTGAACCCGAGCGAGGCGTTGGGCTCTAACTGAACCCGAGCGATTGCACTGCAGGCTACGCGTTACTGAACCCGAGCGATCGATCGATGGCTGTTAACTGAACTCGATCGAGCGATTCCTTCACTACTGTTACTAACTGAAGCCGATCGATGCTGCCTCTGGGATGAACAGTGAGCGTTGCGGGGGGGTTTGGATGAACAGTGAGCGGTGGCGTTGCTTCTGGATGAACAGGACCCGTGGTGTGGTGGAGGGCTGGATGAACATCAGACGGTGGAGGGGTGCCCGTGGAGGGGTGGTTGAACAGGACCCCGTGGTGTGGAGGGCTGGATGAACCGTAGACGGTGGAGGGGTGCCCGTGGAGGGGTGGTTGAATAGGACCCCGTGGTGTGGAGGGCTGGATGAACAGTAGACGGTGGAGGGGTGGTTGAACAGTAGCCGGTGGAGTAGCGCGCGGTGGAGGCTGGATGAACAGGAGCCCGTGGAGGCTGGAGGAGGTTGACGGTAGCCCGTGGAGGCTGGAGGAGGTCGACGGTGGAGATGAACAGTATCCCGTGGAGTCCCGTTTTGCGGTACGCCACACCCCTCCCGATGAACAGGACCCCCGTTTCGACCATAGGAGGTCCGTTTCATCCGTTGTGCGGTACGCCACAGCCCTCCCGATCAACAGGACCCCCGTTTCGACCGTAGGAGGTCCGTTTCCTCCGTTTTGCGGTACGCCACACCCCTCCCGATCAACAGGACCCTCGTTTCGACCGTAGGAGGTCCGTTTCCTCCGTTCTGCGGTACGCCAGGCCTCGTTTCCATCGCCTGTTCCGTCCAAGCCCTCCCGATGAACACGACCACGCATTCCATTTCGACCCAGCCGGTTGGCTCCCACGCGTTCCGTTGCCTCCCGATGAACACGACGCATTCCGTTGCCTCCCCATGAACACGACGCATTCCGTTGCCTCCCCATGAACACGACGCATTCCGTTGCCTCCCCATGAACATGACGACGACGTTGTTTCTCCGTTCCGACGCAGCCATGTACACGAGCCCTGGCCGTACGTATGCGCGAGTAGGTGTTCGAGACCCCGCCCATATGTACACATACGTGGCCGTATTTTCTTTCTTGCACCCTGGCCGCTGTACGTACGTGTACATGCTACGTGCGCGCCTCTACTACGACATGTACGCGCCTCTACTACGACACGTGTGCGCCTCTACATCCACCAGTATATATGTACGTACACGTTCGCGACCAGAATGACAACGCTACGTACGCTTCGACCAGGTGGGTCCCGACTGTCAGGCACTTCCTTGCGTGCGAAGATGTAGCTGGTGGGTCCCAGCAGTCAGGGGGGCGAATCGTTTTGTTTTTTTTGCCCGGACGCACTTCCTTGCATGCGAAGGTGTACCTGGTGGTTCCCAGCAGTCAGGGGGGAAACGTTTTTTTCACGAAATACGGTGGCCCGTCCGGTGGGTCCCCGCTATCAGGTGGAGGAATAATTATTTTGGACGTAATAAGGAGGCACTTCCTTGCTGCGGCCGTGGACCCAACTGTCAGCCTCTCCACGTACAGTCCACGTCCGATGGAAGTCATTCCTTGACCACGTTGACCACGCCGCGCCGAGAGCACCAAGGCGGTGGACGATGGCGAGGCCTAGGAAGGGGACGACGCGGAGCCGGGGAAGACGCGGGAGTGTATGCCCATGCGTAGAGGAGTACGAGGGTTCACTGGTTCGCTGCGGCGTGAGGCTGCCGTCGCCGCAGAATAACAGGGGGTGTGGGTGAGTAGAGGGATGGCCTGGCCAGCGGTGGGAGTAGTAGGGGCGGTGAGGCCTCCGCCGCATCGCAGCCGGCCACGGGAGGCAGGAGCACGAGGCACGACCGGCGCTGGTTTGGGCGGCTGGAGCAAGAAGACCAGAGGTTGAAGAAGCACTACGGCCGTTGGATGGACATCGTACGGTCACTGGAGCTAGAATCATGCATATTGACTAAGTTGACAAAGCCCTCCGTCCCCGTCAACTTAGTAGGCCCACAAGTCAGCCTACCACTATACTGGGTCCCAGCTAACAGGGGGAGTATTCATTTTTTTTGTTTGTAATAAGGAGGCACTTCCTTGCGTGCGAAGATATAGCTGGTGGGTCCGAGCTGTCAGCGGCGGTAACGTTTTTTTCGCGAAATACAGAGGCGCTTTCGGTGGGTCCCTGATGTCAGGTGGAGGAATCATTATTTTGCGCGTAATAAGGAGGCATTTCCTTGCGTGCGGCCGTGGACCCAGCTGTCGTCCTCTCCACGTACAGTCCAATTCAGATGCATGTCGGTCGTTGACCACGTTGACCAGGCCGCACCGAGAGCACCAGGGCGGTGGACGACGGCGAGGCCTAGGAAGGGAACGACACGGAGGCAGGGAAGACTCGGCAGTTGTTTCCCACGCGGAGGGGAGTACGATTGTACGAGGGTTTACTGGTTCGTCTGCCGTCGCCGGAGAATAACAGCAGGTGTGGGTGAGTAGAGGGATGGCTAGGCCAGTGATGGGAGTACGGTGGGGCGGTGAGGCCTGCGCGGCAGCAGAGCCGGCCGCGGGGAGGAGGGAGCAGGCAGTCCCGCCGGCGCTTGTTTGAGCGGCTGGAGCAGGAAGAGCAGAGATTGAAGAAGCACGACGGCCGTTGGATGGCCATCCAACAGCCACTGCTTGTGCGTCAACCTTTTTTTAGGAAAGCCTCAAATATGTGGAAAACAGCATACAGCCCATCTGCCATTATTTCTAATAATTTACAGCCCATTTGCTAATTATTAAGGTTTTTTCGGAGCCCATATTCTTTTTGTTAGCATTACAGCCCATTTTGTGGCCACGGTTAAAAAATTATACGAAATTTTGCATATTTCGGTGCGGTCCGAACTGTTTTTAATCCTGAAATTTCGACTCACATTCAAACTTATTTTAAAAATAAATGTATATCAATATAAAATCCAACAAATTCTCCACGCATAAAAATTAATATAATTTAAAATCTCGAAATGAAAAAAAAAGATATTTGAAACTAATTGCCGGTTTGATGTGTTTTAAAAATGTACAGCCCATTTCTCATTACTGATGGGCCATTTTCTCGGCCAGCCGAATGAAAGCTCTCCTCGTCTTGAAAGATTTGTAGCCCAACAGGCCTGACAAAGCGACTTACTGGGCAAATCACAAAAAAACTGGGCTGTGGCCGTGGACCCAGCTGTCAGCCTCTCCATGTACAGTACTCTTCCGATGGAAGTCGTTCCTTGACCACGTTGACCACGCCGCGCAGAGAGCACCACGGCGGTGGACGACGGTGAGGCCTAGGAAGGGGACGACGCGGAGATGGGGAAGACGCGGCAGTGGAAGCCCGCGCGGAGAGGAGTATGAGGGTTCACTGGTTCGGCTGCGGTGGGAGGCTGCCGTCGCCGCAGGGCCTGGCCAGCGGTGGGAATAGTAGGGGGCGGTGAGGCCTCCGCGGCAGCACAGCCGGCCACGGGAGGCAGGAGCATGCGGCACGACCGGCGCTGCTTTGGGCGGCTGGAGCAAGAAGACCAGAGGTTGAAGAAGCACTACGGCCGCTGGATGGACATCGTACGGTCACTGGAGCTAGAATCGTTCATATT
Source organism: Triticum aestivum (assembly GCF_018294505.1). Classification (NCBI taxonomy): domain Eukaryota; kingdom Viridiplantae; phylum Streptophyta; class Magnoliopsida; order Poales; family Poaceae; genus Triticum; species Triticum aestivum. The sequence goes on along the minus strand of NC_057808.1, from coordinate 497,930,948 downwards.
GACTAAGTTGACAAAGCCCTCCGTCCCCGTCAACTTAGTAGGCCCACAAGTCAGCCTCCCACCATGGTGGGTCCCAGCTAGCAGGGGGTATTCATTTTTCTGTGCGTAATAAGGAGGCACTTCCGGTGGGTCCGAGCTAACAGCGGGGGGAACATTTTTTCGCGAAATACGGTGGTCCGTCCGGTGGGTCCCAGCAGTCAGGGGCAAACGTTTTTTTCGCAAAATATGGTAGCCCGTCCGATGGGTCCCAGCAGTCAGGGGGGAAACGTTTTTTCCGCGAAATACTGGTGGCTCGTCCGGTGGGTCCCTGCTGTCAGGTGGAGGAATAATTATTTTGCGCGTAATAAGGAGGCACTTCCTTGCGGCTGTCGTGGACCCAGCTGTCAGCCTCTCCACGTACAGTACTCTTCCGATGGAAGTCGGTCGTTGACCACATTGACCACGCCGCGCCGAGAGCACCACGGCGGTGGACGACGGCGAGGCCTGAAGGGGACGACGCGGAGCCGGGGAAGACGCGGCAGTGGATGCCCACGCGAAGAGGAGTAGGAGGGTTCACTGGTCCGGCTGCGGTGTGAGGCTGCCGTCGCCGCAGAATAACAGGGGGAGTGGGTGAGTGGAGGGATGGCCTGGCCAGCGGTGGGAGTAGTATGGGGATGGTGAGGCCTCCGCGGCAGCACAGCCGGCCACGGGAGGCAGGAGCATGCCGCACGACCGGCGCTGCTTTGGGCGGCTGGCGCAAGAAGACCAGAGGTTGAAGAAGCACTACGGCCGTTGGATGGACATCGTTGACCACGCCGCGCCGAGAGCACCAGGGCAGTGGACGACGGCGAGGCCTACGAAGGGAATGACACGGAGCCGGGGAAGACACGGCAGTGGCTGCCCACGCGGTGGAGAGTACGAGGGTTGACTGGTTCGGCTGCCGTCGCCGGAAAATAACAGGAGGTGTGGGTGAGTAGAGGGATAGACAGGCCAGGGATGCGAGTATGATGGGGCCGTGAGGCCTGCCCGGCAGCACTGCCGGCCACGGGAGGCGGGAGCAAGCGGTTCCGACGGCGCTGGTTTGGGCGGCTGGGGCAGGAAGATCAGAGACTGAAGAAGCACGATTGCCGTTAGATTGACATCTAACGGTATGACGCTGGTAGAGTCGATTGTTGACTAAGTTTCTTTTTTGAGAAACCTTGTGTACGCATGCACTTAGTAGGCCCACAAGTCAGCCTCCAAATCTATGGCAGACAACATAAAGCCCATTTGCTATTTTTTATAATTTGCAGCCCATTTGCTAATTCTGAAGTAATTTATTACAGCCCATTTTCTGCCCAGGACCATGGTCAAAAAGTTCAACCTTATTTTGCATATTTCGGTGGAGTCCGAACTGTTGTAATCCCGAAATGATAAACATTTTTTAAGAACTTATTGATTTGCCAAAAAAGTCGTTTTGTTTTTGTAAGCAAATAAGACGTGGGACAATTGAGTTGGTTTAAGGGAAAACCAGTGGTAAAAAAATCAGTGCTGGGTGGGAAAAAACAACAAAAATAAGGATGTAAATATGAAAAGGGAATTTTATGTGTTTTCAATATAATGATACGTGTATATGAACTAGTAAAACTATAGGTAGAGATTAGAAAACGGATGTAGGACATGCGTTTCAAGAGGAAAATAGAACTGGGTTGTGTGTTTGATTCAGTAAAAAACTGCCTGCGGATGTTGTAAGACAAAATATAACTTACGCTGGTGGGCCAGAGGCCAGTAGATACCTGCTGGATCTTTGTGCCCCGTTGTCGTCATGGGCTGGGCCTGTTAAAAACAAAACCAACCCTGGGCAGTCTACTGCCCAGTTGAAACTTGCTTGACCTGAAAAAACAATATACGTGCTCAATAAACGAGAGAATTCTGCAAGTACAGACTGATAACTGGGATGCAGCACGGATATTTTTTTTATCGTGATAATAAGTGCATGCACTTGTTTCGAAAAAATTGGAGAACTGGGAATTCGAACGGCGGGTGCTTATGCTACCCATCAAATAAAAATCAGGTGCCTGAAAATTCGTTTCGAAACAAATGATTCAGCTTTATATCCACGTCGACCCTCGGCATGATGGTTGGAAGCAAATGCAAGTTCATACCAAAAGATCATTAACAACAATACCAACTTGCGGACGACAAGGTAGTACAACTACCAATACCAAACTAACTTATAATCTTTTTACTCCTGGCCCTAGTGTTCGTCTGGTAGAAAATCTTGCAGAGGACCAGCTCCCGCTCCTTCTATTGCTCCAGGTCCCCGAGGTGGTACTGGTGCATCAACTAGTTGGTCCTTTGCTGGTCGAAGTTCTTGTTGGTGTGCAGCACCAGAACCTTTTTTGCTGCTCGTCTTGCCGGCCGTTGACCATCACCCGCAAGGTATTGCCGGTCTTCTGCCACATCGCGTGCATGCCGCACTCCGACTGTATCTTGCGACGCATCCACGTGCCCCTTTTGAACGCCCTGGAATTGCGCTGGAAGAAATGCTTCCTTAGGCCACTCAGTGTGATACCTGCAGTATTGTGGAATACAGGTTTTAGTGTACCTAGTTGGCATTTTCATAACATCTTTGGCATGTTGCAGTCACTTATTTCACTTTTTATTAACTGTCGAATTGTAATTGCTTCACCAGGTCTGCGTCTAAAAAGAAAAATAGAGCTATAAACAAAGGAATATGTTTGTGCAAGTAGACGGCCGATGGGTGTCTTACTTGGAAGTTTCTCAGGTTGGGTGTAGCATATGCCGTGCTCGCTGTCGATGGTTGGTATGAACAAATCGATGAGAGACTGAAATCTCGCGCTGTCAGCACTCACTTTGGCCTCAAGGTGCTCGATCAGCTCCTGATCCGTGGGATTGAACTTGACGCCAGCCGGCAGCACCGGCCAATCCTTCTTCGACTTGCATCGGTAATTCCAGTTATATGGTACTCAATGTATGATCAATTGACTGTTTTAAGTGAATGATGAAAGATTTCAACAGATAAGTGGTACTCCAAATCTGAAGTCTAGAATACCCGAACACGCCGCTGGGATTCTTGTGTCACCTCACGCGCAGCGTGTTGTCACGTCAATTCAATGTGTGGACATGATGAATAATTTGACTGACGTATACTAGTACTGCTACTGTACTACTTACTAGTCGTATTTAGTGTCACAATTTATACATAGGTTTAACTAACAAGTACGCACTTGAAGCCTAACTGATATATATATGGCTTCTGCACAGCATCTCCATCATCACTATCAGTACATCCTACGCAGGTGAGTTAGGATGCACTTGATCCCAGGAAGGTATCTATCCTTCAAACCAGAGGAGTGCTTCAAACTAACAACAGTACATAATATCCAACAAAAGAGGGTCGTGCTACAGCAGCAGAATACATGGCTCAGTCTAGATATCAGCACGAATCAAGTTGTGCATATTTGTTGTTGGCATGAACCACATCGCCGCATGTCGGGTTTGCAAAAGCAATCCATCGCATGGAAGCTTGATGCCTTTCACACACTGAAGATTATCTGGCAACAAGCTGTGTCGACGAATCTCTGGATATGGTGATTCATGAAACCCATGGTATGATGTGTAAACACAGCCCCCCTCGCGAATGGAAGTTGCATAGCGCAGTAATCATCGGCGGTGATATGATCGATGATTGGTTGGATGATCGGATAATTGAGCCCGAGGAACAAGGAGTGGTTGCCGAGGCTGTAAACCCGCCTCCAGTTGAATACGCCTGGCCCAACAAAGCTAGGATCTTTCTCGAACATGAAGCAGCCATAGCCATCAATGTCAGGAACGCCCCACGCATTGTACTGCATGTTGTTTGATGTAATGGTTTGGTCAATTTGGTACGTGCAAATGAGCATCAAATGACCGCCGTCAGCTGAACGAGCGATATACCACCACCCATCGGCTGGTATGATTCCAGGTCCGGGAATCATGAAGGCGAGCGCATTTGCGCCTGCTGCAACAATTCAAATTGGAGACCAAAAGGACAAAAATAAACAATCATGTTCAGAGTATGTGTGGAATTAAGATTATTATAACAGTGACACATATCATAGACAGAGAATTGCAAGCTTTGGTCATAATCATACCCCAAGTTAAAAAAATAAGCCAATGGCTTTCATATTCTAGCAATATGTCATGGTTCAAACATCATGTAACAATGAGAGGAAAATAGCTATGACAGCGCCTACTCATATTCTACCATAGCACTTACTACTACTGTTCTCATATCAACTCTAAGCAATAACATGCGTTGTTATAAAAATCTTGTAAACGAGAGTAACATATAGCAATCATGATATTATGCTCATAATATGTATTCTAACAATCATTAGATGCCAATTGTTCTCATATCAACTCTAACAATAACATGTGTGGTCATAAAAATCTAGGAAATGAGAGGAACATATAGCAATGATGTGGTTATAGACATGCTATGCATTCTAAATTTGTAACAACTGAACAGGAAGTCATATTCATAAGGTAAAGATGAGATGAGATAGAACAATTACACGACGATAGATTCCACCAATATAGGCAGCCAATCTGTGCGTCGACCGCGTAAACGATGCCATCGTGCACTATGGCATCAGACAGAAATGTTGCCTCAACAGGATTGATGATGAGCCATAACCATGTATGGCGACCGGATTCCAGATAGACTAATCCCATGTTGAACAAGGCAATGAGCTTGTAATCCATGTAGTCTTCTGATGGTGTGGGCACTTCGCAGATTACAACTTTCTGCAAACAGAGGTCGAGCCAAAAGCTTGACGCGTCTTGTGCGTAGTAGGCAGGAGTGTCCGGCGGGCCGCGAGGCTCGATGGCGGCAGTATCCAATGATGGAAGGGTGATCTCTCGCTGGGTGTAGATATCCACGAGACGCCACGGACTACCGGTGTGGTGGATGAGGACGATCCAGTTGGCCTTCATGCCCGCCTAGTAGTGGCCGCGCATGAAGGACAGGTGGACGGGTAGTGGTAGCATGTCGAGGGGAACCACGGCAACCTCCGTAGGATCGTCAAGTCGGTGTCTGGGCCACCTGCGAGGATCGGGCATCAGCAAGCAAGGTGTGTTGAAAAGAGCCAGCCGGTTGCAGACGAGTAGACGGTACAAAGACACCGAGCATGCGGCTAGACGGACGGTGCTGAGTAGGTCCATACGACTACAGATCTGCTCCAAGAGAATATTGGGGAGGGAATTCCAATCGCGGCTCTGCGTGTCAGTCGGTTCTGCCATTGGGGTTTTTGATGCCTGCAAGCCAGCGGGGAAGTGGATTCGGGCGGGCGAGCGAAGAAGCTTCTCCTCGTGTGGCCGAGCAGTGAGCCGGGGGATATGGTACGCGCGAGCTACCAAGGAAGATGGCGCGGGCGGGCGAGCAGTGAGCGGGGGTAAATGGTGTGCGGCCGACGATGGGGAAGAGAGGAGGAAGAAGAAGAGAGGAGGAAGAAGAGTGGAAGACGGGGAAGAAAGTGCATTCAATCTCAATTCTACTAGTACTACTACCAGGATATACCGTCCTTCGGAGTGTAAATAGTTACACCGATGACATGTGGGTCTACCACAACAGGGCCCATATGTCAGTTAATGGAGGGCAGAGGTGCGTAGGCGTATTTGCGGAAGCGTGCTCTACTGGCAAACATGATGGCAGTACTGGGTAAGGCTGATTTAGTAACACCAACACGCTGGTTCAGCTTATTAATTACGTGTCCCATCTGCTGCAGCGTGTATTGTCACTTCACTGCGAAGACTAGTTGAATAGTTCTCTCTGACCGAGATGGGGAATAATGGATCGTGAGGACTTCCTTTCTACAGTATCCCTATGCCTCTACGCTCACTTCACTCATTTTGCTCCGTACCTAGTCACTTGTTGAAATCTGTAGAAAGACAAATACTCCGTATTTGGGAACAGAGGGAGGCTTTTACTCCGTACTATTTGGGAACAGAGGGAGTATCACCATATGGAGGGAACAGAGGAAGCTTCAAATATGAACATGTCAATGGGAGGGAGTAAGCCCCATGCATGCATGCATGCATGCAACATGCAACACTCACACGTACACATGAACGCACGCAACACTCACGCACCCATGCGGCACACAGCACACGACGCAACACACACGCTCACGCTCAAGTGCTCAACCTACTCCCTACGTCCGTGAAAGACTGTACATTTAGAGATTTACACATTGACCAGGGCATAATTAACGCCCAAAAGTAGCAGACTTATGTGTGCATGCGACCATTGAGATAAGAAGATTAAATGAAGGACGTTGCATGTTGTAATTAAGGATAGACATGTAGCCTATACCTACAGCACAAGTTGGTGCATTAGTCAATCAATATCGATTTAGATTAAAGGCTAAATGCATTGGAAGTGTAGATGTACATCATGTACTACACTCTTTGTTTTATAGCCGATGTACACTCTTTGTTGGAAGATCGAGGGAGGACACGTGCATGCACTCACATACACAGCCAGGGCGGTTCGCGCGCAAGGGTTGGACTCGTGTCGCGCCTGCGTAAAGTTTTGTTTAACTGATTTCTTTGCTCTGCCAACTGACAGGTGGGACCCAGAAACCAGGTGACAATTTAACCAGTCAACAAAGTGCCACGTCGACTATGTGGCCGGTCAGTAGGGTGCAATACGGTGCTCTACGATGAGCTAGTGATCGTATAATCGCCGCAAAACTATATGTAGTGACCGTAAAGAGCGTATTGTTACATACGTTGACCGCCAGTGTATTTTTCTCTTTTCAAATTAAGCCATATTAATCGGAAAGGACGCAGTATGGACTACTACTACTAGTACTAGTACTGCTTTGATGTGTCCCGTCAACTCGCCGAACGAGGAGAAGCTTGCTTACTACGCCTCTCCCTCGCCCACGCGCGTGGTGGTTCGCAGGACGAGGAGAGGGTTTTGACTACAACGCCCTCTCCCTCTCCCTCACCCTCGCCCTTGCGGTGGACGTGCAGTAGTTCAATCGGTGTCAGATTGCCAGAAGCATATTGTACTGTAGTATCATCATTGTTGGACCTTCCGAAGAGGCGAAGAGCCAAGTGCAAGGTTCACACGAGTACGAACTGTTGAACCTCCCGAAGAGGCAAAGGGCCAAGCGCAAGGTTTTATAGGAGTTGTCATCCTAGTAGGAGTGTACTACAACTATAGCGAACGATGCTACTGTATGATGCCGCCACGTCACGTATATCCAAAGCTGTGCCACCTTTTTTCTCAAAGAGCGTGTTGGAGCCCGTGCAACAACCACACAAGTTGCACGTACACATAAAACATTTACTAGTAATAAATTCTAGAGGACAAATGCCAATATGCCACACAAGTTCATCTCCAATTCATGTGATAAATTTGTGCACGACTAGTATACATATATTCACAACGCTACCGTTCACAATTACCGTACTCCACTTACATGTTATAGATGGGCTACATGTCCTCCTACAGGTTCCAGTCCCAGGTGTTCTTCATGGATGGCACGATCCATAGCGGTGGGCAACGGGAGTCATTGTCGCAGCTTTCTTGTCCGGTTCCTGTAACGCCCACGATGCGGCTATATCTCCCACGTGTCGAGCATTGACTTAGAGGCATAACCGCATAGTGGTTTTGTCGCAAGAAGGGTCATCTTCACACAATCCCATGTAATGAACAAGAATGGGATAAAGAGTTGGCTTACAATCGCCACTTCACACAATACATAAATATAATCCATACATCATCCAAAATACACACATAGACCGACTACGGTCAAGATCCAAATGAAAATAAGATAACCCCAAATGCTAGATCCCCGATCGCCGCAACTGGGCTCCACTACTGATCATCAGGAGAAGACACATAGTAACGACCACGTTCCTCATCGAACTCCCACTTGAGGTCGATCCCATCATCTGCACTGGCATCGTTGGCACCTGCAACTGTTTTGGTAGTATCTATGAGTCACGAGGACTCAGCAATCTCACACTCGCGAGATCAAGACTATTTAAGCTTGTAGGAAAGGATGGTGTAATGAGGTGGAGCTGCAGCGGCAATAAGCACATATGGTGGCTAACATACGCAAAAGAGAGCGAGAAGAGAAGCAACGGAACGGTCGTCATCTAGAAATGACCAAGAAGTGGTCCTGAACTCCTACTTACGTCATCCATAACTCAGGCCGTGTTCACCTCCCGGACTCCGCCGAGAAGAGACCATCACGGCTACACACGCAGTTGATGTATTTTAATTGGGTCAAGCGACAAGTTCTCTACAACCGGACATTAACAAATTCCCATCTGCCTCATAACCGCGGGCACGGCTTTCGAAAGATAATACCCTGCAGGGGTGTCCCAACTTAGCCCATCATAAGCTCTCACGGTCAACGAAGGATAAACCTTCTCCCGGAAAAACCCGATCAGTCTCGGAATCCCGGTTTACAAGACATTTCGACAATGGTAAAACAAGACCAGCAAAGCCGCACGAATGTGCCGACAAATCCCGATAGGAGCTGCACATATCTCGTTCTCAGGGCACACCGGATGAGCAGTCCGTACAACTAAAACCAATCCTCGAGTTTCCCCAAGGTGGCGCTGCAAAGGGCTCTAGTTTGGACCAGCACTCAGAGGAACACTGGCCCGGGGGTTTAAAATAAAGATGACCCTCGGGCTCTAGAAAACCCCGGGGAAAAAGGCTTAGGTGGCAAATGGTAAAACCAAGGTTGGGCCTTGCTGGAGGAGTTTTATTCAAGGCGAACTGTCCAGGGGGTCCCATAAATCACCCAACCGCGTAAGGAACGCAAACTCAAGGAACATAATACCGGTAAGACAGAAACTAGGGCGGCAAGAGTGGAACAAAACACCAGGCATAAGGCCGAGCCTTCCACCATTTACCAAATATATAGATGCATTAATTAAATAAGAGATATTGTGATATTCCAACATATCTATGTTCCAACATGGAACAAACTTCAACTTCACCTGCAACTAGCAACGCTATAAGAAGGGCCGAGCAAAAGCGGTAATTAGCCAAACAACGGTTTGCTAGGGAAGGATGGTTAGAGGCTGACATGGCAATATGGGAGGCATGATAAAGCAAGTGATAGGTAGCGCAGCATGGCAATAGAGGGAACAACTAGCAAAGCAAAGATAGAAGTGATTTCGAGGGGTGGTCATCTTGCCTGCAAGGTTCTCAGAGTTGTCGAAGGCTTGATCCTCGTAAGCGTACTCAACAGGTTCCTCGTTCACGAACTCGTCTCCCGGCTCTACCCAAGACAAGAGCACAAGCAACGGAACCACAATCAAACACGAGGAATGCACAAGCAACATGATGCAATACATGAATGATATGCAAGATATGATATGCGATGCATATGCGTGCTCCGGAAGGAAAATGATGAACAAGGCAGTAAATTGGCAAACCAAGCATTCCACTGGAAAGATGAGATGATTTCGGTCGAAATCGATATAAAGATCACCGGAAACGGACGCACGGTTTGCAAATGGCAAGCAAAACAAGAATGACACGAATCTGCGATTAACAGCATGATAGCGCTTAAAATGAAAAAAGCAACAATGCTACATCACTCCAATATAGCAACAAAGCATATGACAGTAATCTACAGGAGATGCTTGACAAAAGATGAACACTGAGCTACGGCTAGTTCACAACATAACAAGCTCAAAGAAGCATGGCAAAAGTGCAAAAGATAACAGGTTCCAGACTTGGTGAAATTACTGGACATGGCAGAAAACAGCATCAGGTAGCAATGTTCAGAGCACAAAATCAACATGCTATAGGAACTTAACATGCAAAACAAGGCATGACAGTATTCTACTAAATGCATATGACAAAAGTCCCTTACTGACCATAAGCCAAAACAAGCATACCTACAGCAATATGGAATGTTTATGAAGCTATCCATGGCAAGAACAAATGCATAGCATGTATGGATCAACTACAATAAGCTTGGCAAAATTGCATATCATGTTAAGAATCTGCCAGAAATATTTTATAGCAAAAGTAGAGCAAGATTGAGTCATGCTATGGCACTCCATAATTGCAAACAAGGGCAGGAATGGATCAATTACAATAATATCTACAAAACATCCTTACTGAACTTCTCCAAAATATGCATGGATCTCTCTGTAGCATCAAGTTTACATGGCAACGAAATAACAGCAGACAAGGACTTAGAGAAATCACTAAGTCCCTGAAATCAGAAACATTACGGGTCCTAGTTTGCATGCTTGTGCTAGTCACCACAGAGATCACAAAAATACATGGCATACACCACTGGAAATATGGCATGGCATACAACAAAACACATGTAGAGCTCCTGCCCATAAGATGCACAGATTAAATGATACAAAAATGACAAATCTCCAAGTTCTGATAAGAACCAACAGATAACAGCAACTAGCACTCTTGCAACAGAGATTTGGGCATCAAGATGGCCTCTAATGAACATGGTGCAATTTAACAAAATGTAGAGCATCACGAGACGAACAATTTGAAATATTACACGCGCGAAACGGAGCTATATGCAGAGAGTTATGCAATGAAGAACAGGGGCATATAATATATCAGAAAATGACTTGGAGATTTCGGGGGGGGGGGAGAGAACAAGTCAACGCACTCTCTGTCCAGATCCAATCGGGGCCGGGGCCGAGCCTCGAGCTCGCCGGCGACGGAAGGGGAGGAGGAGACGGCGGTGGAGGGCGGCGCCGGAGAGAGGAGGAGCAGGGGCCGGGCCCGGTCGCC
>NC_057808.1:497910049-497919780 GCF_018294505.1 Triticum aestivum | reverse complement strand
AGGAGCGCGGGCTGTGCGGGGAGGCGGAGGCCGTCGGGCGCGCGGGCGCTCGGGCCCGGGAGGGCCCCGCGCGGGCTCGCGGGCCGGCGTCGGCAGCGAGCGGTGGCGCGCCACGTGGCGGCGGCGGTGGAGTCGGACGTGTCCGTCGGTGGCGATTTTTGTCCGGCGGCGCGGAGGGGACGAAGTTAGGGTTTCATCTGCGTTCGTTTTCGGGAGGGTCACATATAAATATGTAGAGGGAGCTAGGAGAGTCCAAATGAGGTGCGGTTTTCGCCCACACGATCATGATCGAACGACCTACAGCATGGAAGAGAGTTTGGTGGGTTTTGGGCTGGTTTTTGAGGGGTTTTTGCTGCAACACACAAATGGACTTTGCGGATGCCCGATTAACCGTTGGAGTACCAAACGACCTCCAAATGGAACGAAACTTGACCGGTGGTATACTAAGGCCACTTGACAAGCCTCGGTCCATTCCGAGAACGTATGACACCCGCTCACGAAAGAAAAACAAGAGGGGTGCAGCGGAGGAGATGGGAGAGCCGGATTGCAAAACGGACAACGGGGAAAATGCTCGGATGCATGAGACGATCACGTATGCAAATGCAATGCACATGATATGAAATGCATGACATGAACAAAATGCAAAATGAAAGACAAAACCCGACCACAGAGGGAATATCATAACACATAGCCGAAAATGGCAAGAGTCGGAGTTACAAATATGGCAAGTTACATCCGGGGTGTTACAACACTCCACCACTACGAGAGGATCTCGTCCCGAGATCTAGGACTGAAAGAACTCCGGATATTCGGAACGGAGATGGTCCTCGCGTTCCCAGGTGGCTTCCCGGTCGGAATGGTGCGACCACTTCACTTTCAGGAATTTGATTGACTTGTTGCGAGTCTTGCGCTCAGTTTCTTCAAGAATAGCAACGGGGTGCTCATGATAAGACAGATCTTCTTGGAGGTCAATCTCTTCGAAGTTGATAGTGCGCTCAGGCGTCTTGAAGCATTTGCGGAGCTGAGACACGTGGAACACATCGTGCACGTTCGCGAAGTTGGAAGGAAGCTCAAGTTGATAGGTGAGGTCGCCTCTTTTGCCAATGATCTTGAAAGGACCCACGTATCTAGGGGCAAGCTTTCCTTTGATACCGAAGAGACGAGTGCCTTTCATTGGAGAGACGTGGAGGTAGACATGGTCTCCGATCTCGAAAGCCACATCATGATGGTTACTGTCATAGTAACTCTTCTGGCGCGATTGCGCGGCTTTGAGATTGTCACGGATGACTTTACACATTTCTTCAGCTTCTGTGATTAAGTCATTGCCAAGAAGTTGGCGTTCACCAGTCTCTGACCAATTGAGAGGAGTACGACACTTTCTGCCATAGAGAATCTCGAATGGGGCCTTGCCCGAACTTGCTTGGAAGCTGTTGTTGTAGGAGAATTTAGCATATGGAAGACAATCTTCCCATTTCATGCCAAAGGAAATGACACAAGCCCTAAGCATATCTTCAAGAATTTGATTCACTCGCTCGACTTGGCCACTAGTTTGAGGATGGAAAGTTGTGCTGAAGCGAATGTTGGTGCCCATGGCCTTCTGGAAGGAGTCCCAGAACTTAGAGGTGAAGATGCTTCCACGATCAGAAGAAATCAATTGTGGAATGCCGTGCAAAGAGAAAATTCTAGAGGTGTATAGCTCTGCCAACTGAGCTGCTGTGATAGATTCTTTGATTGGAAGGAAATGAGCCACTTTAGAAAGCTTGTCGATGACAACGAAGATAGCATCATTTCCGCGCTTGGACTTTGGAAAACCAGTCACGAAGTCCATTTCGATATGATCAAACTTCCATTCTGGGATAGCAAGAGGTTGGAGGAGACCAGCTGGTCGTTGGTGTTCTGCTTTCACTCTTCAACAGACATCACATTCATTCACGAACTGAGCAATTTCTCGCTTCATTCGAGTCCACCAATACGACTGCTTGAGGTCATGATACATCTTTGTACTTCCAGGATGAATGGAAAGGAGAGAATTGTGCGCCTCGTTCATTATGACTTTCCTTAGATCACCTTTAGGAACCACAATCTGGTCCTCGAAGAATAAAGTGTCTCTGTCGTCAATGCGATAGCACTTGTATTGGAAAGACCCTTGTCGATACCACGTTTCACCTTCTTCACCATGGCATCAAGAAGTTGTGCCTCACGAATTTGATCTTCCAAAGTAGGAGAGACTATGAGGTTGGCAAGAAAGCCTTGAGGAACAACTTGGAGATTCAGCTTGCGGAAAGCTTCACAAAGATCCGGTTGGAATGGCTTGAGAATTAAGCTGTTGCAATAAGCCTTCCTGCTTAAAGCATCTGCAATGACATTGGCCTTGCCTGGAGTATATTCAATACTCGGATTGTACTCTTGAATCATTTCGACCCATCGAGTCTGCCTGAGGTTAAGATTGGGCTGAGTGAAGATGTACTTGAGACTCTTGTGATCGGTGAAAATGTCCACTTGTCTTCCCAACAAGAGATGTCTCCATGCTATCAATGCATGGACAACTGCCGCCAACTCAAGATCGTGAGTGGGGTAGTTCTTCTCATTGGGCTTCAACTGACGAGAGGTATAGGCCACAACTTTCTTCTCTTGCATTAACACAGCACCGAGACCTTGGAGAGAAGCATCACAGAAAACTTCAAATGGCTTGGATTCATCCGGAGGAGTTAAGACAGGAGCTGTGACGAGTTTCTCTTTGAGAGTGTTGAAAGCAACATCACACTCAGGAGACCAGACATACTTCACATGCTTCTGGAGGAGGTTGGAAAGAGGCTTTGCAATCTTGGAGAAATTCTCAACGAATCTTCGGCAATAGCTTGCAAGACCAAGAAAACTACGAAGCTGCTTGACATTCTGAGGAGGTTCCCAATTCACAATTACGGACACCTTCTCGGGGTTAACAACGATGCCCTTGGCAGAGATGATGTGACCAAGGAAAAGAACTTCATCGAGCCAAAACTCACATTTAGAGAACTTCGCATAGAATTGATACTCTCTGAGCTTGTCGAGCACCAATCGCAAATGTTTGGCATGATCCTTCTTATTCTTGGAGAAGACCAAGATATCATCGAGATACACCAGGACGAATTCATTGGTATAGGGGTTGAAGATGAAATTCATCATCCGAGAGAAAACTGGAGGAGCATTGACAAGGCCGAAAGACACGACAGTATATTCATAAGAACCAAAGCTTGTTCTGAATGCTGTCTTGGGAATATCTTCTTCACGAATGCGAATCTGATGATAACCCATACGAAGGTCAAGCTTGGAGAATACTTTAGCACCTTTGAGTTGCTCGAATAGCTCATTGATGTTGGGAAGTGGATACTTGTTCTTGATTGTCTTCTTGTTCAATGGACGGTAGTCGACACAAAGTCGGTCCGTGCCATCCTTCTTCTTTACAAAAAGAACACCACAACCCCATGGAGATGAACTCGGTCTGATCAAACCCAGACGCTCTTGTTCATCGAGCTGTTTCTTCAATTCCTTCAGCTCGTTGGGTCCAAGCTTGTATGGACGCTTGCAAACGGGTTCAGTGCCAGGCTCTAGTTCGATAACGAACTCAACTGGCCGATGAGGAGGCATACCCGGAAGCTCTTCTGGAAAGACATCTTGATACTCACAAACGACTGGAATCTGAGAGATGGCATTCAATTCGCCCTTCTCATTGAGAGAAAAAAACGAATGGTTTCATCACGAGCGGCATAAATAATCACATCCTCAAAAGAGTGTGTCAATTGAATTTCCCTGGCAGCACAATCAAGTTGAGACTTGTGCTTAGAAAGCCAGTCCATCCCGAGAATTAGATCAATATCCGAGTCACCAAGAACAATTGGAGAAGACAGAAACTCATAGTCGCCCATCTTGATTACGGAATCCCGAACGAATTCTCGAGAAGTCAGTAGCCGAGCCGGAGAAACAATAGACAGAGGACTCGGCAATACTTCAGTAACCAGATCATGCATAGCCACAAAAGGTCTAGAAATGAAAGAATGCGATGCACCCGTATCAAAAAGAACTTTTGCAGGAATATCATTAACAGGAAGATTACCCATTATCACATCAGTAGATTCCTCCGCTTGAGCTGCATTCATCATGTTCACCTTAGCAGACTTTGGATTATGCTTGACCACTACATTGCTGGAAGATCTGACAGGAGGAGGAGGCGGAAGGCGCCTTTGGTTGAAGCACTTGTTAGCATAGTGACCTTTCTGCTGACACTTGTTGCAAGTCACCTCTGAGAGTGGACGGTGATAAGGAGCATTGGACTTTGGAGCTTGATTCTGAGACTTGTTCTGATAGCCAGAGTTGGAAGAGTTGGAAGAACCATGGCCACCTTTGTTCTTCTGCTGGTAAGGCTGACGAAACGGAGGAGGAGGAGGCAACCAGAACTTCTGTTGCTTAGCTGCCACAAGTGAGGAAGAAGAAGACTGAACTGCGTCCCAGACTCTCTTCTTAGAAGCCTCACACTTGAGCTGAGCAGCCTCTTGCTTCAGTGCCATATTGTAGAATTGATCAAACTGAGTAGGCTCAACAAGAACGAGAGCTAACTGTAGATCCTCTCTAAGGCCACCTCTGAAGTGATAGATCATGCTCTTTTCATCAGGAACGTCTTGTTTAGCGAAGCGAGCAAGTTTCTGAAACTGGATGTTGTATTGATACACAGACATGTTGCCTTGCTTGAGATTGCGGAACTCCTCACGCTTGCTCTCAACAACACTTTGTGGAATGTGGTGCGCTTTGAAATCCCGACAGAAATCAGTCCAAGTGATCACACGACCTCCTCTGGAATCTTTGTATTGCTGAAACCAATCAGCAGCTTGGTCCTTGAGCTAAAAAGAAGCGAACTTGACATAGTCCTCAGGCCTGACATTGCTACATTCAAAATGCTTGTTGATGTCCACGAGCCAATCATTGGCATCCGTGGCCTCGGCACAGTAGCTGAAAGACTTGGGCTGATTTGCGAGAAACTGGTTGAGTGTAGCGAAGTGAGGCTGATTGTTGCCTTGACCTTGATTGCCTTGCCCTTGGGTGCGTTCTTGCAAGAGTTGCAGAATCATCTGAGCATTGGCGTTGGTGGCTGCCATGATAGCTTGCCATGCCTCCAGAGGCGGAGGTGGTGGCGGAGGGTTCGCTTGACTCCCTTCATTGCGATCCGGATTCTGACGCGTTGGCGGAGCCATCCTGAAGAGGGTGACATCCGTTAGCATCTTGATAGACAAATAGATAAGTAGAATCAACGGATAGAAATTGCAACATATAGTCTTCACAATAAACATTCGAACGAAGATGAACGAATGAATTCCATAGTAAATCATCATACTTCCATAAGTTGAGAAGCCACTTAGAAAAAGGTATGGAATCAACATCTGACTTCGAAGCAACTCGAATATCACAATTCAAAACAAAACAAAGTATTGGCTTGCAGAATAAGCCGGAACAAACATATGATAGAGATTTCGTCCGAAGTTTTCGTGGTGGGGCCCACACGGGCTCAATCGTACAACACCATCATGTACAAGGCTGTGCACATGACATACGAAGCGTCCCCGAGTCGGCATAGCCAAGGACTCTTTAAGACACTACGAGACCACTGTAAAACCAACCGTGTACAGGCGGACCACTAGACGTCGAACCCCAATCTCATATCATGCGTCTGTCGGAAAGATATCCTAAGGCTACTTGAATTCCCACTTATAAACTCCCGAAACTTTCTGGTTATGCAATCTGGTGTTGGGGATACAGGGGACACAAAATATATCACCCAAACTAGCAATCCCTAGATCCAGCTGTATCCATCCATCAACACATAACCAAGAAACCTTCGGAAATCGTTTACCTCAACCTTCGAAAAACATCCGTTATACAAGTTATGGCAATACTCCCGAACTCCCGCCCCAGTACTGGGTGGCGTCGAGGTGATCTCACCAACAACTGCATAAAAGAGATTTCGATGTCGGCGAAACTCAGGTATTCCAGAACTGCAACGATAAAATTGTGACGACAACACCTCGGAGCTCAACTCCCCGGGACACTGCCACAACCCCTAAATGTCAGGAGGCACCAAGAACAATGTTCTCGTCACAAAACCATCGGAACGATTCCAAGATACCCGCGTGATCCTAAAAAAAATTAGTGAAATTTGAGGAGAGAATAGTCAAAACTTCTACGTCAGGAGACCTCACCAGAGCGACGAAGGGACTGAGGAGTAAAAGAATCCTACTCTCCGATATATATAATCCTAAGACTCAAAACATTTTTGTTCTAGACTCAACAACGCCAGCGATTCGATCAAGCAGGGGGGCTCCTAAGTCGGGGATGGCTCTGATTACCAACTTGTAACGCCCACGATGCGGCTATATCTCCCACGTGTCGAGGCACGACTTAGAGGCATAACCGCATAGTGGTTTTGTCGCAAGAAGGGTCATCTTCACACAATCCCATGTAATGAACAAGAATGGGATAAAGAGTTGGCTTACAATCGCCACTTCACACAATACATAAATATAATCCATACATCATCCAAAATACACACATAGACCGACTACGGTCAAGATCCAAATGAAAATAAGATAACCCCAAATGCTAGATCCCCGATCGCCCCAACTGGGCTCCACTACTGATCATCAGGAAAAGACACATAGTAACGACCACGTTCCTCATCGAACTCCCACTTGAGGTCGATCCCATCATCTGCACTGGCATCGTCGGCACCTGCAACTGTTTTGGTAGTATCTGTGAGTCACGAGGACTCAGCAATCTCACACCCGCGAGATCAAGACTATTTAAGCTTGTAGGAAAGGATGGTGTAATGAGGTGGAGCTGCAGCGGCAATAAGCACATATGGTGGCTAACATACGCAAAAGAGAGCGAGAAGAGAAGCAACGGAACGGTCGTCATCTAGAAATGACCAAGAAGTGATCCTGAACTCCTACTTACGTCATCCATAACTCAGGCCGTGTTCACCTCCCGGACTCCGCCGAGAAGAGACCATCACGGCTACACACGCAGTTGATGTATTTTAATTGGGTCAAGCGACAAGTTCTCTACAACCGGACATTAACAAATTCCCATCTGCCTCATAACCGCGGGCACGGCTTTCGAAAGATAATACCCTGCAGGGGTGTCCCAACTTAGCCCATCATAAGCTCTCACGGTCAACGAAGGATAAACCTTCTCCCGGAAAAACCCGATCAGTCTCGGAATCCCGGTTTACAAGACATTTCGACAATGGTAAAACAAGACCAGCAAAGCCGCCCGAATGTGCCGACAAATCCCGATAGGAGCTGCACATATCTCGTTCTCAGGGCACACCGGATGAGCAGTCCGTACAACTAAAACCAATCCTCGAGTTTCCCCAAGGTGGCGCTGCGAAGGGCTCTAGTTTGGACCAGCACTCAGAGGAACACTGGCCCGGGGGTTTAAAATAAAGATGACCCTCGGGCTCTAGAAAACCCGGGGGAAAAAGGCTGAGGTGGCAAATGGTAAAACCAAGGTTGGGCCTTGCTGGAGGAATTTTATTCAAGGCGAACTGTCCAGGGGGTCCCATAAATCACCCAACCGCGTAAGGAACGCAAACTCAAGGAACATAATACCGGTAAGACAGAAACTAGGGCGGCAAGAGTGGAACAAAACACCAGGCATAAGGCCGAGCCTTCCACCCTTTACCAAATATATAGATGCATTAATTAAATAAGAGATATTGTGATATTCCAACATATCCATGTTCCAACATGGAACAAACTTCAACTTCACCTGCAACTAGCAACGCTATAAGAAGGGCTGAGCAAAAGAGGTAACTTAGCCAAACAACGGTTTGCTAGGAAAGGATGGTTAGAGGCTGACATGGCAATATGGGAGGCATGATAAAGCAAGTGATAGGTAGCGCTGCATGGCAATAGAGGGAACAACTAGCAAAGCAAAGATAGAAGTGATTTCGAGGGGTGGTCATCTTGCCTGCAAGGTTCTCAGAGTTGTCGAAAGCTTGATCCTCGTAAGCGTACTCAACAGGTTCCTCGTTCACGAACTCGTCTCCCGGCTCTATCCAAGACAAGAACACAAGCAACGGAACCACAACCAAACACGAGGAATGCACAAGCAACATGATGCAATACATGAATGATATGCAAGATATGATATGTGATGCATATGCGTGCTCCGGAAGGAAAATGATGAACAAGGCAGTAAATTGGCAAACCAAGCATTCCACTGGAAAGATGAGATGATTTCGGTCGAAATCGATATAAAGATCACCGGAAACGGACGCACGGTTTGCAAATGGCAAGCAAAACAAGAATGACACGAATCTGCGATTAACAGCATGATAGCGCTTAAAATGAAAAAAGCAACAATGCTACATCAATCCAATATAGCAACAAAGCATATGACAGTAATCTACAGGAGATGCTTGACAAAAGATGAACACTGAGCTACGGCTAGTTCACAACATAACAAGCTCAAACAAGCATGGCAAAAGTGCAAAAGATAACAGGTTCCAGACTTGGTGAAATTACTGGACATGGCAGAAAACAGCATCAGGTAGCAATGTTCAGAGCACGAAATCAACATGCTACAGGAACTTAACATGGCAAAACAAGGCATGACAGTATTCTACTAAATGCATATGACAAAAGTCCCTTACTGACCATAAGCCAAAAAGGACCAGAAGATATGATGGCAAGCATGTAAACATAGCATGTTGGTGAGCTTGATGCACTCACCACAAAGCAAAGCATGACAAAACAAGCATACCTACAGCAATATGGAATGTTTATGAAGCTATCCATGGCAAGAACAAATGCATAGCATGTATGGATCAACTACAATAAGCTTGGCAAAATTGCATATCATGTTAAGAATCTGCCAGAAATATTTTATAGCAAAAGTAGAGCAAGATTGAGCCATGCTATGGCACTCCATAATTGCAAACAAGGGCAGGAATGGATCAATTACAACAATATCTACAAAAGATCCTTACTGAACTTCTCCAAAATATGCATGGATCTCTCTGTAGCATCAAGTTTACATGGCAACGAAATAACAGCAGACAAGGACTTCGAGAAATCATAAGTCCCTGAAATCAGAAACATTACGGGGCGTAGTTTGCATGCTTGTGCTAGTCACCACAGAGATCACAAAAATACATGGCATACACCACTGGAAAGATGGCATGGCATACAACAAAACACATGTAGAGCTCCTGCCCATAAGATGCACAGATTAAATGATACAAAAATAACAAATCTCCAAGTTCTGATAAGAACCAGCAGATAACAGCAACTAGCACTCTTGCAACAGAGATTTGGGCATCAATATGGCCTCTAATGAACATGGTGCAATTTAACAAAATGTAGAGCATCACGAGGCGAACAATTTGACATATTACACGCGCGAAACGGAGCTATATGCAGAGAGTTATGTAATGAAGAACAGGGGCATATAATATATCAGAAAATGACTTGGAGATTTCGGGGGGGGGGAGAGAACAAGTCAACGCACCCTCTGTCCAGATCCAATCGGGGCCGGGGCCGAGCCTCGAGCTCGCCGGCGACGGAAGGGGAGGAGGAGACGGCGGTGGAGGGCGGCGCCGGAGAGAGGAGGAGCAGGGGCCGGGCTCGGTCGCCGGCAGGCTCCAAGGCGGCGGCGGGTCCGCGGATGGCGAGGACGGCGGTGGCCGGCGAGGCGGCGGC
>NC_057808.1:497877273-497909704 GCF_018294505.1 Triticum aestivum | reverse complement strand
GCGGGCCGGCGTCGGCGGCGAGCGGTGGCGCGCCACGGGGCGGCGGCGGTGGAGTCGGACGTGTCTGTCGTTGGCGATTTTTTTCCGGCGGCGCGGAGGGGACGAAGTTAGGATTTCATCTGCGTTCGTTTTCGGGAGGGTCACATATAAATAGGTAGAGGGAGCTAGGAGAGTCCAAATGAGGTGCGGTTTTCGCCCACACGATCGTGATCGAACGACCTACATCATGGAAGAGAGTTTGGTGGGTTTTGGGCTGGTTTTTGAGGGGGGTTTGCTGCAACACACAAATGGACTTTGCGGATGCCCGGTTATCCGTTGGAGTACCAAACGACCTCCAAATGGAACGAAACTTGACCGGTGGTCTACCGGTGGTATATTAAGGCCACTTGACAAGCCTCGGTCCATTCCGAGAACGTATGACACCCGCTCACGAAATAAAAACAAGAGGGGTGCACCGGAGGAGATGGGAGCGCCGGATTGCAAAACGGACAACGGGGAAAATGCTCGGATGCATGAGACGATCACGTATGCAAATGCAATGCACATGATGACATGATATGAAATGCATGACATGAACAAAATGCAAAACGAAAGACAAAACCCGACCACGGAGGGAATATCATAACACATAGCCGAAAATGGCAAGAGTCGGAGTTACAAATATGGCAAGTTACATCCGGGGTGTTATAGTTCCACACGATGGAGACTCATCCAAGCTGAAGCGGCATAAATCAGGGATAGCGTGTCCCAGCATGACGTTCATCCGGCGGTGCGCACTAAAGACACAACCATGCTTCATGAAAGGCAGGCCTTCCGTGTCGTGCACGGAAGGTGGCATCCGTTTCACAATGGGGTAGCTGTCCCCGATGAAAAGCGAGTACTCTCCAAGAGTGTTCCTCGGCACCCACGTAGCATCACGGGGGTCGAACTCGGCGCCGTTCATCTGGTATACGTGGCATCCCAGATCTGGACACATGGTGACGTACATAGTCAAGGTCCATGCATAATAATGTTGTGCTCAAATATGGCGGTCAGTAATACTGTGCAGCAAATAGTACTACTCCGGTATAGAGGAAGTAAAATAACCGGCTTATTATATATAGCCACTCTTGGCTACATGGATGAGATAGTAAGACATGGAAAAACAAAAATGGTGGCAGCTAGTGGGTTCAAGTCTTCAAGGGCCTAGCTAGCTATACGCGTCCTCCAAGGTAAAAAGTACTCCTACTAGTACTACAAAGTATACTGCTAGTACAACAATGAAAGAGAAGGCAAGAGGGTTAAAAAATGGAATACCTGGGTAGATGGTGACGGTCCGATCGTGGTAGATTGTGTGACCATGTTGCACATGAGTGGTACCATGGGTAACGACTGCTAAGATAGTTGATCCCGATATGCCACAGTCAGCTACAAGGTTCCAGGTTAGACCAAATCGCGGATGCAAATGCACATCTAGGAATGGCGATCTTATTTTGATCGGGGGATGACTGGTCCCTGCAAAATAATGGAGTACCGTTAGGGATGCAAATGATGGTTTGTGCATTCCGTTTGTAATCTCCCGTACCGTAGGATGGCAACCAGATGAAACAAGTCCCCTGGCTTGTCACCGCGAAGATTCGTCCTAGATGGCGCACGGCGTCTTCGAACGTGTAGGGGTACAAATCTGCCGCCGCCAACATGCGCCAGCCTCTGCCGTTACTGCCTCTTGCATTGATGGCAATCCTTTTGTCGAACACCGTGATGAGATAGTAATCGTCGTAGCCGCGTCGCTTTGTCGGCGGGTCCGCAATTGCTATCTTCTTCAATCTCATGTAGACATCATCATACGTATTCAAGCCCAGCCAGTCCGGAAGGCCGATCCCAATGGTGGAGAAGGGGTCTACCGGAACGGCCGCACTGCTGTGGATGTTGTGCAAAATGATCGTGGTATCCGGCCGGAGGTATGCAAGCCAATCTTCATTGGCACCGACCCAGACCTATATATAAGACGGTGGGCAGCGGAGAAATTACGGGATGGAAATGGAATAACTAAGTACTACATGATCAAACTCCATTACTGACCTGCTCATCGGACAAAATTCGACTACCTCTCAACGTCAGCAACTCTAGCGGAGTCAACGTGCAACCATGTCCAGGGAGCGGTGGACTGTTCGAAGGATTGTCCCATAGAAGAACCTTCTCCTCGAGGACGCATGGAAGACCAACAAGCATGGCCTTTTCCCAAGCCTGTTTAAGCAGCGTCTTGAAAAAGTTGGTGCAGGAAGCACCGAGTCTTGCGGCGGTGAGGACGTCGGAGCGGCGTGCGATTTCTCCCAGAGGATCGTCGTCCAAGGTCTCCCAGCCCCGACGAGGAGGAGAACCGGCTAGCGAATCCATGGGTGCAGCGACGAACTGCCTTCTCTTCAGGGGGAGGGGAACTGGCGAGGAGGAGATAAGAGCGTAGTAACCGCAGGGCCTCGTCCCTTCCAACTGTAGATCGTTCCTCAGCGAAGGGGTGAGGCTATTATTTACTACTAGTACTAGCATTATGGAACGTTATGGGATTGCATTATACTGTAAATAATAGCACTAGTAAGAAATTTTTGGCACTAGGTAGTAGTTTTTGGCGTGGATTAAGAAATTTTGGGTATGTTTTCGCCATTTTTTGTACACGCCAACTAGTGTCAAAAAACGTCTTACATTATGTGACGGAGGAGTACGTACTCATACTGTAGCAGTACTAGTACTACTTTTCTCAACTAGTAGTGCGATGTACTGTACTTCTAGTCTAGTCTAGTATACTGCACCAGTTTTGAACTCTTGAATCTTAGGGCCAAGGAGCTACAGTTGGAAGTGGAGGGTACTACTGTTCTCTAGAACCATCGCTGTACTATCAATGCAGGGGAAGTACACCTGCGTAGTGGCCTAGTGGGTACTCTCGGTGCTCTATTCAGCCGCTCCTCTCACGTAGCTGGCCTACTCAGCCGCTCCTCTCACGTAGCTGGCCTACTCAGCCGCTCCTCTCACGCACACACTAGCAGCCTGTTTATCAACGACGGTTACTGCGGGGGCAGAACATTTGAGTTATTTGATACAACGAGACTAGGCTTTTCGCTTCCATTTGTGGAGGTGTAATGGATCTCGTCGAACTTTGTTAGTAGTTCCTTCTTTATGAATGAGATGAAGCAAAGCTTTTGCCTCCGTTTAAAAAAAACACGTCAAGAGGAATTTCTTTTATAGTAGAGCCGATAATGGAGTGAAGTCCATGCGTGCAACGCCACAAGCTACAGAGTAGTAGTAGAGCACTTTACGTACAGAGCCATATTGCACAGTTCCCAATGCCCCACCAGGCTTTTCCGGCTCCTCGGGCTTAATTGGGAAGCGCTAGTTTAAATATGCTACTAGCTGGAAGCTGCAAACGTGGTGCGCTAGGGCGAGCACGCGAGCCACGGGATGCTGGGAAGGAAACCCCGTTCACGTGGCTAGGTTGTCCAGTGCACCCAGATTGTGGGGCCGCACGTCCGTTTGACTTCAAAACTCAAACTACCCGTGTAAAATATTGGCTCGCAGCGAAGTGTAGTAGTACTATTTTTAAAAAAAGACCGCCGTGCATTCGACCGGGATCGAACCCACAAAACGAGGTATACACTCCCGCGACCACTAGTAGTACTCGTTGGAGTACAACGCAACCTAGAATCGCCTTTTGTCGCTAGTAGTACGTACATTGTTCCTTACAAGAAACCCCTAATGGTTAATAGTATAGCCAGCTGCTGGCTATAAGCCAGTGCCATGTCATCTACAGCCCATCTTATAGCCAACATGTACAATAATAGATCAAAAGAGTGTAC
Source organism: Triticum aestivum (assembly GCF_018294505.1). Classification (NCBI taxonomy): domain Eukaryota; kingdom Viridiplantae; phylum Streptophyta; class Magnoliopsida; order Poales; family Poaceae; genus Triticum; species Triticum aestivum. The sequence goes on along the minus strand of NC_057808.1, from coordinate 497,905,877 downwards.
TACTTTTTTATTATGTGGCCCACTTCTCATTCTCACAAAGTGCCTAGGAGCACGTGCTAGAGCTGGCTCTTCACGAAGAGCCCGCTTACCTTCTCTCTCCTCTTCTCTTTCCTCCAACTAAGCAGAAATATACGAGTTTATTTCTTATAGCCCGCTAACTCAGCTCTATTGTACTTGCTCTAATAATGCAAGAAACCACTAAAATGCCAAGAAACTACTACCACTTGCATACGTGGCAGACTTAAGATAAGACTACCTTATCAACCATTGTACATGCTCTTACCAACAAAAATCCTCGAGTGACCTCCTACCTCCGGCCCGTCCACCTAGTCATCCTCGGCCATGGGACGCAGCTACCGCTGCCGGCAGAAGGCGAGGTCAAAACCGCCGGCAGTGCGGAGCCCATGTTCCGGTAGCCCGGATGCCATCTCCGTCCGGCGCTCGCGGCCGCTAGCTCGCCAAGATAGCTCCGTCCAGCTGCTTGTCTGCAAGGTTTGCTAGCTAGATTGGCACGGCAGCGCGGCGGCTTGCTCGCGCGCGCCGCGCTAAGGCCAGCCATCTGGCTCGAGCGAAGGCCAGCGCGGCGGCTTGCTCGCTCGTGAGTCACGCTCGGGCCAGCCTGCCAACCCGTGCGGAGGCCAGCGCGGCGTCCGGCCCGTCCGGCGGAGCTGCGGCCAACTCGCTCATGACCGGCGCCACCGACGAACACGCATCAGTACTGTTTGAAGTAATTTTCAGGAAAAATAATGATTTGAGGGGGAATAACAGGATAGAAGGTCAGATGTGGGTCCCTCGTGTCAACGGTCAAACAAAATGTGTTGGTTTAAGCTGCCTCTCAGCACGGACGTGTGGGCCAACCCTGTCATAAATGGGTTTAAACGAACCTAATCGGCAAGAGTACTAGGTAGTTTTTGGCGTGGATTAAGAAATTTTGGGTATGTTTTTGCTATTTTTTGTACAATAGATTCTTCCTAGGGCTGGTTGAAAGTGGTAGTTTTTTGTTAAATACTCTACATATTGTAAGTAGGAGTGAAAGTTAAGCTTTGGAAGCCAATAAGCAAGGCTAGTTACATAGTGCATATGTGTACATGATTGAAAGTAAATATCAACCATATGAGTGACTAATATCTTGATGGAAAACTCGAAACTATGGAATACTAGGAAAAAATGCATGGTTGGAAATACTAGCAATGTTCATGTCCGTTGCAACGAATCATAATTAGAATAATACTTATTCACAAACTTGGTACAAAACACTCTAATTTTGATATACATATGTCACTAGAGATATATTATGTTTCAATTAGAATATATTCCTTGGGCTGTTTTGGTGAGGTCAGGGAGGGATGTGGTTGGTTTTAAGATACTAATTATGGGTTTTTCTGCAAATTGGTAGACAAGTTGGATGTTGGTGAGAAAAGGCAACAACTTACCTCACAATCGTTAGATGTAGATCTAATGGTCAGAAACGACGGATGGCAGACACACCAGCATCACCAACTTAGTCTTGTGTAGGAGTACTAGCAAGATCCGTGCATTGCACGGAACATCAAGATGCTTTTTTTATAAAACACTTGTTGTGATTGACCCTTGCGGGAGTAATCCCATGTGTAAAAACTAATGATATCTCGAGAAATATGAGATAAGGTGAAGAGGAGTGGGGTGTGGTGGTGGTTGGTGGTCGGACTGAGCGGAGGCATGGGGATTGACGACGCCGGCAGCGGCCACCAAGCCAGTTTGTTCCAGAGGCTTCCTTTCTTAATTGCTCAACAATGAGGTTTGTTGGAGATAAGGATGAACGAGGGAAGGCCTTCTCTGCAAATGTGGAGAGGGGTGATGGTATCTTTTAGTTTAATTTCCATCCGTCAGATATAGATCAGACGGTCTATATTGCAAGATGGCACATGTACCATCATCACCAACTCGGTTTTTTATAAGAGAAGAAATATAAGTATGGAGATACAAACGTATTATCGATACTTGCTTCCGTAAACTAGCATCTACATTCTATTCAACGCCTCGGCATGTGGGGCCTTAGCACAATGACTTCTCGACTGTGTAAAACAAAGATTTTCCCGTCGCCGACAAGGAGGGGGTGACGGCGGCGCGCTTTTTGGCTTGCTCTAGTCCTAGTAGTCATACTAGGTGGTCTAAGCACGTGTAGATTTATTCTTTTTCACGTCTCATGTTCGCCGTACTGCCACGACTGTTGATGAATAGACGGTAAGTTATTCACGGGGAAACCCTTGTTGAGCATGTTTGCGAGAGAGAGAGAGAGAGAGTGTGTGTGTGTGTGCGTGTGTGATATGTTAGAGACTGAGGCAATGATAACAGATTCTTTGTGTCTATGTGTGTGGAGGATAGAGAGAGACATGTACATGGGGCTTTGTGTCGTGTAACGTGGAGACACATATACATAATTAGAGAGTGAGTGTGTGAGATACACATGCGGACATGAGGAGAGATGAGGATCCAGATAAATGGGTGTTTGTGCGTGTCTGTGTGTGTTTGTGCACGCGTTTGTGTGTGAGAGGGAGAGAGTGTATGTGGAGTAGAGAGACCACTGATGATGTAAACCTAGTATAAGGGAAGGGGGAATGGTGTGACATGTGTAGTAGCGAGATAGCACGGGTGCGGGCGGGGGGAGCAGACTATTTGGAAGAGACATCGAGTGTGTGTGTGGGAGAGGGGTGTGAGAGCGACAGAAAGAGAGAGAGCTAGCGACGGAGAGAGAGAGAGAGGAAGAGAGGGGGCGAGAGGGGTCGTTTGTGTCCATAAATGGCATATAGATAGGGAGACAATGTTGATGTTGGCCGAAATTGGCCTATGAACGGAGACGCAAGGGAAGCGAGTCATCGTGTGTGTGATAGGGACTTCATGAGAGATCTAGAATAGATGGTGTAGAGAACAATGTGCGAAATCGAGAACGATTATACATTAGGGAGCTATGCAAAGAGTCACGACATATATGTATACAGGGAAGGAGCTGGGGCGGGTCCGCATGTGGGAGAGATAGAAAGAGGAGAGTGGTGCACAAGGAGACAAAGTGTGCTTGTTTGAAGTGGGGGTGGTGTGTGAGGTGAGTGTGCGAGAACCACAAGACTAGGGAGATAGACGTTTGGGGCGACGTTTTGTGTGTATGGGAAATATACACTCTACATAGTGCGTGTGCTTGGGTAAGAGAGATAGCGGGAGACCTAGAGAGTGAGGAAAGAGATGTGTGCATGCCCGAGAGACAAAGTGATAGAGACCTATGTTGGGGTCCAGACTTTACAAGAGAGAGGGGTGTTAATGTGCTCGTGTGTTGGTGTTTGGGAGAGAGAGCGACTTCTCTATGTGTGTGTGTGTGTGTGGTGGGGGGGTTGACTTCAGATAAAGAGTGAGGTGTCTATATTTGAGGGACTTTAGCGTAATTGAGATATTGTGCACTCATGGTTGATCAATTTGTTTCACAGTTTGTACTATGAGATAATGATACTTTTGAACATGCGTGATATACCTTGATGTACCAGAATTACAAACCTAAGATTGGAATTTTGGAATTCGACTCCATCATTAGCTTTTGTAATTCATTTAAACGGAGGTACATTTTTTAAGCCGGGATTTCGTGATTTCAAATTCATATATCAAACCTAGAGATATACACATACGGGCATGTTCAAACTTTATAATCATCCACTTTATTCATACACATACATATTTTTGCTTTTGTCATTATATTTAGGATAAACACATTTGGAATTTTATTTGATTTGGACTGTATGATGGTATTTGCTTGTAGTAGCTCAATGATCCATATTTGAATTGAATGGACAATCTAAGTTTCGAGTTGGAGACATTGATTTTCAAAACTTGCACATTTTTTGCGTGCAAAACAAACAAATTGTCGGCCACGATATCATAGTCGGCCGTACGAGAGCAGAATACTTATAATTTTAGGCGCCAAAAGCTTTCAAACTTCCCGCTCACATCGAAATATCACGCGCCCGAAAGTTTAGCCCTGCGATATTCCTGTTTTACCCCTGCCACATGAACGGAAAAGGGCTGCTTTGGTGACTCCATTGTTTTCCCCTCTTTGCCCCCAACATTCTTCTCCAGAGCCCCTCCCCTTCCCCTCCCCGACCCCCCAACCACGGCAAGCCGCCGAATCTAGTCCTCCGCCGCAGCGGTGGACCTCACACCCCGCCGGATCTACCTTCCGCACCTTGGAACACCCAACTGCCAACTCACCACTTCACCGGAGCCACTTCAGCGACTGGCTTGTCCACCGCTCCACATCTCCTTGACCACCATCTGGTCCACTGCACCGAATCTGCTTAACCGGCGCCCTCGTCCACCACAGCGTAGGCCCTTCGCTGACTCCCTCGTCCGCCCCTTCGCTGGCCCTTCATACAAGCCCTCGTCCGCCGCAACAGATCCGCCTCACCGAAAGCACTGTACAACGCGCCCGCCGAAGCCTTCGTCCACTGCACCGGACCCGCTCCACGGACGCCATATTCAACTCCACCGGCCCTGCTTTACCGACGCCGCAGCCTCATCAGGTTATTTCGATTTGTACTCCTTCGGTTTTTCTCTTTATCGTGCAACTGTTCACTTACCACAGATGAGCTTTCTTGTATGTCGACAGGCGCCGCAACCGTAGCACCGGAGCCGCTTCAGCGACGGCGACAGCCGGCCCAAACTCAACCGCAACACGAGCACCATCGACGATCCTTAGCTATCAAGTATGACAACGATACCCATACGCCACAGAGAATCAGGTACTATTATCCAACGGCCGGCGCCTACGTTCACTTTCCTAGCATAAGCACCGCACCTTTCAATTTCTTCAGGGCATCATTCAGTTTTTCATGAGACGCGTTATTCTGCTTGCACCTGTAGGGCCATACTTCTGGCAGTGAACATGTTACATGTGCTAAATTACATACCAGTGTACATATAGTTAATATGCTTTAGTTTTGTTCTGATGCCACCTGTTGGTTCCATCAGACTGCTTAATGTTCTCTATGCTTAATTACACATCAGCAAACTAGCATGTGGTTCCGCTGCTTTTTGTTCGTTTTACCCTACATTTTCTGATGCTAGCTATTACATCACTGCTCCGAGCCTCTGTTCATTACTTGTTTGTGTGTTCTTGATCTTCCCAAGTTGCATGACTAATTTGATGCTTCTATTAATTATGGAGCTGCAAACCCCATCAAGCAAAATATTTGTTCTTTTGGGGCTGGCACCTCGAACAAGCATAAAAATAGAGGGAAGTAGATATATTGTCGTGTGTGCACACACCCTTCTTTCATTAGTTTAGATGAACCATTGGTGATCAATTCGGACCAGTGCATGCGATTAAAATTAATTTTACCTAAATAGATGGTGCAGAATAAACTACAACAACTAGATTTGCAACCACGGGATGCTGACGATACCTTCAAAGAACATTGCAACAGCAGCTAGGCTTCACAGCAACATATGGTAAGCCGGTGTGTTTTAGTACATGTGAAATGTAATGCGAGTGGGCTGCTTTCTTGGCTTGTGCCCTCAACGTGTAATCCTACCGAATTACAAATAGTTCAGTTGTCTGCTTTGTTGTATTGCTTGATTCAAATGCTTATTTGTTGTTACGCTATACCTGAGTTGGCCAATATGTCAGCAGTGCCTGCTGTACTATCATAAAGAAATGCATGCCTATTTCATTTGAGTCCTTAACTTTTCCTCTCAACTTCATCACAAGACTGTCTTCGTAGTTTATATGAGGCCACACTGATAAGTGCTTTCTCAGATTATTTCAACTGCTTAGATGCCTTGGCAACTTAAATATAGCGGTTGTACACTCCCTTTCAACTAGGGATGTCAACTGGGTCCCGTTTAATCCCGATTAAATTCCACTAGTGGTATGATAGTTCAAAAGAGTTTTTGTTTTTTGAGGACAATGAACTAGGGAGGTAGCAAAAACTAACTAGATGGGACTGGCGGATGTCGTTTATTTGCCACTTACATCCCTAGTTTCATCTTACCATTTTAATTTATTTTCGGCTGATGCTGCTTCGAACCATTTAAATATAGTTTGCCATGCTCGGCAATAATTCGTCCGTCGTTTACCATGTAAGCTTACTGCCTGGATCATACGATAACTATCTCTTACTGATGTCCAGCAGAAACCTTTCAGGATGCCGTTCACACTAGGACACAATGTACAACCCCGGAATATATTTGTGGAAGCAGTGCACCATCCATGTTACCAGATGGTAGCAGTTCAGAGGCAACACCGCCGGAGAGCAGTCTGAGCACAAATATTATAGTGCTTGAGGCTCTACTAGAGGCAGAAAGAGATGGTGTGGCTGCCATGAATGAGGTAATCTTTATCTTGAGGCTGGAAATTACGGTATTAGCGGCACGCATTATGCAAGCAACCCAAGAATTGGAGGAAGTAAGAATGTTGCATTTGAAGACGGAGGAGGTCCTGCTGTTTCTGCTATCTGAAGCCCAAGGTAATCCCGGTTCTTCTTTAGATACTAGTTGAAATTGTCATTAGATTATTGTACTTGCATGTTGTGTCATGTCTCTGAATGGATTATGTTGCAAGACCCCCTATGTTGTCCATGTGTTGTAATGATCCGAATTTTTTAGGCGAGGTAATCCTCAGTACTTGTATGATTGACATAAGGTGAACTGTTTTTCGTGTGAGCATATTGTATTGGATGAAATAACTGTTTGACTCAGAGTGTATCCAACCTACTGAATTCGAAGATCACGGCATTTCTAAATCATAATCATATATAAAGGTGGAATAAATCTTTGTTGTGGTTTTGAAGAAATAAATAACAAAACGTACAATTATCTGTGGATATTCATAATCAAATACAAATTGGATTTGAATTTAGTTTGCCAGGTCCCAGGGCAAACGTGAATGCTAATTCTCCCAAGTTTTGAACGAAGCGGCTAAACACCCACTATAATTTGTGGGCTGCCCGAAGCAAGTGTTTGCGAGATGGAAATTACTGTCTACCCCTGACACTTGACATCCTTATCGACCGGATTTACACTGTTGTCGATAGGGGTAGACTAGTAACTTCAATCAGACGTGACACGACGGCCTCTGAGCCCATTATGACATGGTGGGCGCCAAACGTGGGCGGCAACACACATTTGATTCAAGCTCATCCGAAAGACATGTGTCTCTTCCTCCATTTCCCCATTCATACACGATGGGCGGCAAAACAAACTCTCCTCGTCCGAAATCGATGTAGGCTAATATTTTAAATAGGGGCAGATGTGTAACTTCCATCAGACGTGACACAACCGCCCTACATGTCAGGCCCGTTCATACACCGTGGGCGCCAACCGTGGGCGGCAAAACACCCTCTCCTCGCCCGAAATAGTTACCGGCAAATATTTGGGAGATGCGAGATTACCGTCCTATCCGCAACTGACGCTATGTCCGAAATTTTAAACGGGGGATAAGTTCGTAACTTTCCCCCATTTCAGAGAAGCGCGTCCCAAAGTTTGAGATCCCCCCTCCCCTCCATTTCCCCATTCATACACCGTCGGCGGCACGACAACCTCCGCACTGCGGCCAGCCTCCTCCGACCGCCACCCCATCCTCCACCTTGCCGGAGCCGCTACCCCTACCCCGTCGTCCACTGCAAGAGATGGACGTCTCTCATCCACGGCGCTGGACCATGATCCTTTCATCGCCTCCTCTCGCTTCATCGGCGCCGTCGTCCACCTTGCCATTGCCGCTCCTACGATCGCCTCGTCCACGACAGCAGGATATATCCCCCGACTCGGCCGTCTGCCGTCTAAAGTCTTCTTCCCCGCCGCCGACAGCAATCGCACCCGCAGCACCCTCAACGTATCAGCATAGGTCTACACGGCGTCGCAAGAGAGGTGGTACTCTTCCATATGTGCTTAAGTTATTGATCTCACCCGGAAAATAGATCGTAATTTGTTTACTGTACTTTTCTTGTCCGTACCAAATCGTAGTGGCTAGTTGAAAGCAAACATTGGCTGCGAAGTAGCTTTGTCCGGTTTGCACCTTCAGATCCGCCATGGCACGGGCACTATACTCGTAAAGTTTATGGTTTCCCCCCTTTATATTCACTACCATCATCGTAGGTGCTTCATGTCGTGCTAGCACTGCTCCTCAAGACCTCAACCCAAAGCTTACGTGTTGAAATACGAATCTGATATGATGCTCATATCACTAAAACAGAGAACGTTTAATTGGTCACCTAATGTTCCTATATTCGTTTCGAAAAGCATGTGCGCCACCCACTGGTCCAGCTAGTTCCACTTTCCTGATTTTTCTCTTGATGCTTAGGGTTTTCCCCTTTTATCTACTCTACTATGATCTGCGTCGGTGCTTTCTGTCGTACTAGCATTACTCCACCCTTCAAGCTAAACAACACAACACTCAGAATTTGAAAGATTAGTTGTTCAAATATGATTGTGATATGATACTGATATTAGTTAACCGACACATTTAATTGGTTAGCTAAAGGTCCCACTTGAGTTTCCAAATGCATGTCGCGTCATATAGAGAGACAACATAATTGCATTTCTTTGTCACTTGTTGACCGTACTTTCTTGTCCATACCAAATCTTAGTTGTTATTTCAAAGCAAACATCGGTTGCTAACTACCCTTTGCGCGGTTTGCAGCTTCAGATCTGCCATCCCACTGCCACGGTCAACACTGTACTCATCATGCTTATGTTTTCCCCATTTTATGATGACCACAATCAGCCTACGTGGTTCGTGTCGTAATATCACTGCTCCACCCATCGAGCTAAACAAGCTTAGTTGTACAAATTCATATCTGATATTATTGCTGATATTAGTAAAACTGAGAGATGTTTAATTGGTTAGCTAAATGTTCCTACTTTAGTTTTGAAATGCATGTGAGCCACATATGGAGAGACCGGAAAGAATAGTATTTCTCCGTGCGCTCTGGTTCATCATGGGTGGCCAACCGACATTGTATTGAAAGACATATAATATCTTCAATCTGCTTGCTCTTCTGCTCTTCTTTAAGATGATACTCTTCTCTTGCGGTCGACTGGTCAGGTCGAGTTGTTCTCCCTTAGTATATTTTGAATCTGTCAGGTCAGGTCGACTTGTTCTTCTTTACTATATGTTGAAGCTATCATCTGCGAAGTGTCATCACTTCTAGAGCTCTCATATTTTGAGTAGTAGGCCACATTATGTTAATGCACACAACAAATTACAGCATGCATGGCATCTTTTAAAAGAATTGCAGAGATAGCACAAAGGGGTTTACAGGGAGGCAGTATTGGATTAGAATCACTTCTACATTACAAAGAAAATCTCACTTGTTTTTATGTTTTCATGCATGTCAGATATTGAACATTATCAAAATGAATATGAGAATGGGCGCACGAGAGGAATATTGCGGAACGATCCACTGGCTAACAAACTTGGCATGGTTGAGGATGGCCTATCTTATTCACCCATCAAGGTGCTTGCTCTAACTTTGCAAAGTTGTATTGGTCGCACATATTTTGCATCTGGCCTCTTGCATTACTTCTACTTTGTACACCATCTGCTTAGTTTAAGCATCATATATGAGTATATGCCATACCTATCCATTTTCTGTACCTATTCCATGTGTCGTCACACTATGTTTTTCCCGTCAAATGTTGTTCTTTCGTAATAGATGTCCAAAAGGAAGAGGGTGAGTGCAGATCATCAAGGAGTACAAACTAGGTATTTGGAAAAGGTAGTGATACCTATTAAATCAGATAGATCAGCAGCCACAGAAAACACAGGCCCAACTGTACCACACTTTATCCCTACTCCAGTGGCCAAACCCCTATTAGAACTGCTGGGAGCCCAGCGTCAGGTACTGTCTATGATATCAATTCAAAATTTGAACTCCTAAATTTCTGCTTGTGCCTTACCTTCTCTCTTGTATGAAAACTAATTTCAGATGAATCTCCTTGCTCAAAGGATCATACGATCTCAAAACAATAATGGGCTCTGCATTGCTCTTGTCAGTACCTCTCTCCCTTTTGCCTTGTAACGTTGTACTTAATTAATTGCTATTTGATTACGTATCATCAGTCTGCACCTGAGCTTCATTATTCTCTGTTTCTTCCAATATTATTTGATCTATATTTACTCTTTGCAAAATGTAGAATAATGGCAACGCATATAAAGAATTTTCTTTGCGGAATTTATTGAATTATCCTTCCATCAACATGGACAAGGGCTTTGTCCAGCCCGTGTTAACATGTAATGTAAGTTCATCCTTCTCAAGCCTTCAAACTTTGTTCTGGTATAGAGTTGGATAGGCATCATTTCCTCCACTGTTGTTTGCTTTGCTATTTACATTTGATTGGATGTTTGCAACAACTACCAGTTTCAAATTGTAGTTGTAAAAACATGTTCCTTATGCAGAACAGATCCATTTATTTGCTTATATAATTGTGAAACCTGTTACGTGTCTCCTTGTTTCTCTGTCAGACTCGTATCTCTTACGCCAGGCAGAACTTTAGGGAAGATAGTGAGCCAAACCATCTTGAGGACAGCGAGATGGCCCCAAGGTCCTGTCTTGATGAAGACAGTGAGTTGAAGCTACTCACCAGCAGGTGTGAGACAACCTCTGTGCAGTCGCTGCCTCAATCAGTTCGACTTCTTCAGTCTCAACTTAAAGCGGAAAGGCTTGCTTCAGCTCAGCTCCGACTTGAAGTCAAAGATGCAATGAAGATGTCAGAGGACTGTCGTGCGCACCATCATGCCTTAAATCTAGTGTTGATGCATCTATCGTTGACACAACTGAGGTCTACTCAGCTTCTTCAGCTGTTTGGGGGGCCCGACGTGGCCAGGCCTAGTGCCTTCTGAAGTGCTCTTAGTTTTGTATATTCTTTTGTCGGCGCGTTTATTTGCACTGGTGGCGAACTTTGATGCCTAGTGGATGTAATATGTGTGATAGCCGTGATAGCCTAGCGTAAGTTGCTTGCTTATTTATTTCCTTGTTGTCTTGTTTATTTGTTTGCTTGTAGTCATTGCAGTTCTTTTTTCGCGGTTTGCTAGTGGCTGCAATAACCTATTTTTTAAAACTAGGCCACACTAACCATGGGCTAATATTTACTGTAGTGACACTGGGCCTCCTATGGGCCGTAGAAACAGTGGGCCTTCTACGGGCCGTAGAAATAGTGGGCCTTCTACGGGCCGTAGAAATAGTGGGCCTTCTATGGGTCGTAGAAACAATGGGCCTTCTACGGGTCGTAAAAACAATGGGCCTTCTACGGGCCGTATCATCAATGGGCCTTATACGGGCAGTATGATCGATTGGCCAAACATGGGCCAATAACAGGCCGCATTATGGCCGTAAACGGGCTAGAGTTGGAATCGTCCGTTCATGGGCCAACTATAACGGGCCATCATTAATAGGCCGTATTTGATGACGCTATGAAAACGGCCCAACGTATTAACGGACCACAAACGGGCCGACTGTAACCACGGGCTGAATTTGGCCCACAAGCAGAAAATGACAGTAACGGGTCGTAAGTAAACAAATGCTGGAAATGAGCCCAAGAATAAATGGGCTCTGAGAAGGCCGAAAGATAACATGGGCTGGAAATGGCCCAACGGAATAACGGGCCATTAATGGGTATAAAGTGATACACTGTTCATTACGGGCCAGTTTCACCACGGACCGTTAATGGGTGTAAAGTGATACACTGTTCATTACGGGCCAGTTTCACCACGGGCCGTTAATAGGCCAAGAGTTACATAGGGCCTCATATGGGCCGAAAGACGTCATGGGCCATACATGGGCCAGAAGTGAAAACGGGCTGGAATCATATTGGGTGGCCCAGATGACGCTACTGGGCCTAACTCGGATAGGGCGTAACGGGCCTTGGGTTAGCGGGCTGTAAATGGGCTATATGCGAACAGGCCGTTAACAGGCTTTACATGGGCCGGCCCGCCACCTTTTGACCAAGTCAAACGGGCCGGCCTTTTCACAGGAATGGGCCTCTGTTGGGCCGTGCCACGTGTCGACGTATCATAGGCGCCTTCTGTCCAATGAGTGGATGACATCTGTCCCAACGATGAGCCGACACGTGTTTCCTCCAGCCAATGATGATTTTACACGTGGAAAATCCCCATTGGTCGCGGCTGTTAACGGGTTATCGGATCCAAAACCCGACCCGATAGCTTAACGGCGTTCCGTTACGGTGGATGCCACGTGTCGGTCACCCTTGACGAAAGCACTTCTCTGATGCGTGATTTATCGTCATGGAAGTGGACACTTCCGTGATGATAATTTTGGCAATGTCATGGAACAGTTTTATGACAGCACAGGTATGACTATCTTGATTCTGTCATAAATTTGCCATGGATGTACATGCATGACAGAAAACGCGACCTACTGTGACAAACACGTATCATCACGGAAGTGTATTTTTTTTGTAGTGGTACGACACCTCCGAGTTCAGCACACGTTCAGCTCGATGACGTCCCGCGAACTCCGATCCAGCAGAGCTTCACGGGAGAGTTCCGTCAGCACGACGGCGTGATGACGGTGATGATGTTGCTACCGACGCAGGGCTTCGCCTAAGCACCGCTATGATATGATCGAGGTAGAATATGGTGGAGGGGGGCACCACACATGGCTAAGAGATCAAGAGATCAATTGTTGTCTCTAGAGGTGGCCCCTGCCCCCGTATATAAAGGAGCAATGGGGGAGAGGCGGCCGGCCAAGGAGGGCGCGGCAAGGGGGGAGTCCTACTCCCACCGGGAGTAGGACTCCTCCTTTCCTTGTTGGAGTATGAGAAGGGAAGGAAGAAGGAGAAGGAAGGAAGGGGGCGCCCCCCTCCCTAGTCCAATTCGGACCAGTCCATGGGGAGAGTTGCGGCCACCCTTTAAGGCCCAATACGAATTCCCGTAACTCTCCGGTACTCCGAAAAATACCCGAATCACTCGGAACCTTTCCGATGTCCGAATATAGTCGTCCAATATATCGATCTTTATGTCTCGACCATTTCGAGACTCCTCGTCATGTCCCCGATCTCATCCGGGACTCCGAACTACCTTCGGTACATCAAAACACATAAACTCATAATACATATCATCACCGAACGTTAAGCGTACGGACCCTACGGGTTCGAGAACTATGTAGACATGACCGAGACACGTCTCCGGTCAATAACCAATAGCGGAACCTGGATGCTCATATTGGCTCCCACATATTCTACGAAGATCCTTATCGGTCAAACCGCGTAACAACATACGTTGTTCCCTTTGTCATCGGTATGTTAATTGCCCGAGATTCGATCATCGGTATCTCAATACCTAGTTCAATCTCGTTACCGGCAAGTCTCTTTACTAGTTATGTAATGCATCATCCCGCAACTAACTCATTAGTCACATTGCTTGCAAGGCTTATAGTGATGTGCATTACCGAGAGGGCCCAGAGATACCTCTCCGATAATCGGAGTGACAAATCCTAATCTCGAAATACGCCAACTCAACAAGTACCTTTGGAGACACATGTAGAGCACCTTTATAATCACCCAGTTACGTTGTGACGTTTGGTAGCACACAAAGTGTTCCTCCGGTAAATGGGAGTTGCATAATCTCATAATCATAGGAACATGTATAAGTCATGAAGAAAGCAATAGCAACATACTAAACGATCAAGTGCTAAGCTAACGGAATGAGTCAAGTCAATCACATCATTCTCCTAATGATGTGATCCCGTTTATCAAATGACAACTCATGTCTATGGCTAGGAAACTTAACCATCTTTGATCAACGAGCTAGTCAAGTAGAGGCATACTAGTGACACTCTGTTTTGTCTATGTATTCACACATGTATTATGTTTCTGGGTAATACAATTCTAGCATGAATAATAAACATTTAGCATGAAATAAGGAAATAAATAATAACTTTATTATTGCTTCTAGGGCATATTTCCTTCACGCCCCAGGTCACCAGATTAGTTTTGGAAATCTGGATTATGTCGCTGATATCCGAGGAGACTTGATCTTCCAAGGGTTCACGACCCCAACCTCCGCTCTGGCCTTAGATCCGGAGCGCATCACCAGGTCCGAAGACGGGATTCCTGAGCCCGCCGGACTATCTGTGGCCACTAAGCCCAGTACAGGAGAGCCGGAGGAAGTAGTGTCGCCAGCAACCATCATGAAGCCAGACTCTTCTCTGGACACTGGCTCTGAACCCTCGGAGTCAGCATCGTGTGAGCTCGGCCAAGGAGTCTCCTTCCCGCCGTACACCATGGACTCTCTTCTCCCTGGGCAAACCTCGCCTTTAAGCGAGGCTCTGGACTTGATGCGATCCCTTGTCATTACAGAGGAGGAATGTCCGAACTATGCCCAGCCCGGACTAGGGTCTGAGAGCGGGGAATTTTACGTCCCACCCACCACCCACTTCATAGCCACTGTCGAGGACTTAACTGACATGCTCGATTATGGCTCTGAAGACATCGACGGTATGGACGACGATGCCGGAGAAGAGCAGGCCCAAAACCCGCCGTTTACCGGACGCTGGACGGCCACCTCTTCGTATGATGTGTACATGGTGGATACACCCAAAGAGGGTAACGGCGATAATGAGAAAAATCTAGTCGAGCATAAACCTCCTGAGATACAACCAAAGCGCGGACGTCAGCGGCACCGCTCTAAATCACACCGTGGAAAAGACAGCAATACCGGCATGAGAGACAACAATACTCCGGACGACGCTGAAGACCAAGAAGACCCCGTCGAGCCAACCTCCGAACAGGACGATCAGGAAGATGGGCAAGTTAGCCCTGATGAACAGGCTGTAAACGAAGACTCGGAGGACAGTAATTATCTCCCACTCTCCAAGGATGAGGTAAGCCTCGGCGACGAAGACTTTATCGTGCCTGAGGAACCCCTCGGGCAGGAGCGCTTTAAGCGCCGGCTAATGGCCACTGCAAGGAGCCTGGAAAAGAAGCAGCAGCAGCTTCAAGCCGATCAAGATCTACTCAACGACAGGTGGACTAATGTCCTGGCAGCCGAGGAATACGGCCTCGAGCGCCCAACCAAAAGTTACCCGAAGCATAAACTGCTACCTCAATTCAACGATGAGGTACTTGAGCCCATACCATCAGCGCGTAATGCGGCTGACCGACCACCACGTGGCCGGGACAAAACGACAACTCAAGCCGAACACCAGCCCATACTACCTCGCCGTAAAGGTAGAGACACAACATCTCGGGGATATACATATGACCTGCGGCAGGACCTAGAAAATAGAGCAGGTCAGACCAAATCGATCTACGGATCACAGGGGCGTGCTCTGGCGCGCGACGACGGCTATCTAGCCGGACGTGACAAGCATAACCATGTCCGGGCCGAAAACCGTAGACGGACTCCATCCGAGCTACGTCGCAACTTGGCCCGATATATTGAGGCGCCGCACACCCCCTCTGCTTCACTGATGAAGTAATGGAGCACAAATTCCTAGAAGGGTTTAAACCCGTGAATATTGAATCATATGATGGAACAACAGATCCGGCGGTATGGATTGAGGACTTTCTTCTCCCTATTCATATGGCCCGCGGTGATGATCTTCATGCCATCAAATACCTCCCGCTAAAACTCAAGGGACCAGCTCGGCACTGGTTAAACAGCCTGCCAGAAAACTCCATTGGTAGCTGGGAGGACTTGAAAGACGCCTTCCGCGACAACTTCCAAGGTACATACGTCCGACCTCCGGATGCCGATGACTTAAGTCACATAGTTCAACAGCCTGGAGAGTCGGCCAGGAATTTCTTTACTAGGTTCCTAACTAAAAAGAACCAGATCGTCGACTGTCCGGATGCCGAAGCCCTAGCGGCCTTTAAGCATAGCATCCGCGACGAATGGCTCGCCCGACACCTCGGCCAAGAAAATCCGAAGACCATGGCAGCCCTCATGGCACTTATGACCCGCTTTTGCGCGGGCGAATATAGCTGGCTAGCCCGTAGCAATAATAATGCAAGCGAACCCGGCACGTCTGAAGCCAGAAATAGAAACGGCAAGCCCTGACGCAACAGGCACAAGCGTTGAAGCAACGGTGACAATACCGATGACACGGCGGTCAACGCCGGATTCAGTGGCTCCAAGTCCGGCAGCGAAAGAAGCCATTTAAAAGAAACAATCCGGGCTTATCCAGCTTGGACCGCATACTCGATCGTCCATGTCAGATCCCCGGCACCCCCGATAAACCCGCCAATCATACCAACAGAAGCTGTTGGGTCTTTAAACAGGCCGGCAAGTTAAATACCGAGAACAAGGAGAAGGGGTCGCAAAGTGAGGACGACGACGAGGAGCCCCGTCCACCGAACACAGGGGGACAGAAGAAGTTCCCCCCCCCAAGTTAAAACGGTGAGCATGATATACGTTACCCATATCCCCAAGAGGGAGCACAAACGCGCGCTCAGGGATGTCTATGCATAGAGCCAGTCGCCCCAAAATTCAACCCATGGTCGTCCTACCCGATCACCTTCGATCGCAGGGACCATCCGACCAGTACCGTCATGGCAGTTCAGCCGCACTGGTCCTCGACCCGATCATTGATGGATTCCACCTCACGCGAGTCCTCATGGACGGTGGTAGCAGCCTCAACCTGCTCTATCAGGATACAGTCCGCAAGATGGGCATCGACCCATCAAGGATCAAGCCCACAAAAACTAGCTTTAAAGGAGTAATACCAGGTGTAGAGGCCCGCTGCACGGGCTCAATCACATTGGAAGTCATCTTCGGATCCCCGGACAACTTCTGAAGTGAATACTTGATCTTCGATATCGTCCCCTTCCGCCGTGGCTACCACGCACTGCTCGGACGAACTGCATTTGCTCGATTCAACGCGGTGCCACACTTTGCCTATCTCAAACTCAAGATGCCCGAACCACGCGGTGTCATAACAGTTAATGGAAACACGGAACGCTCCCTCTGTACTGAGGAGCACACCACGGCCCCGGCAGCGGAAGTACAGAGCGGCCTTATCAAGCAGAATATTAATTCAGCGGCCAAGCTCCCGGACACTGTCAAACGAGTCCGGACTACTCCGCAGCATGACAGTCCAGCTCGTCAGGAGTTCAACTAGCAATTCGGCCTCCATCTCAGTCCCGACCAAATGGTGGCGTCTGTACCGCACGTACATAACTACGCACTCAAAATACCATGGGCAAAGACAGAGGCATAACTCGATTGTGGTCCATAATACGACTTGACCTTACCTGGGCACACATACTTTCCCTTTTCTTTTTATCCTTTTCAGGTTTCTTTTCCACAAGCCCCTCATGACGGCCTGATCATCGATCCTTTCGAAGGATGGATATACCAAGGCGGCAAACAGCATAGACGTGTGGCGGAATATCTAGGTGGTCTTCTTGACGATCACTCTACCTATTTTCAGGACCCGCACGCAGCTCCCCCTGGGTCTCAGCATGTTAAATAGCCCTATTGCTTATCGCACTATTTGTACAAATACGCTTTGACGTATTAATCAAATTATAATGGAAACAGTTCGCGGCCCAACTTATGTGGCACTGGCTTACTACTTCATTTTATTTCGCTATTCTTATAGATTGCACCCATACACTTTGGTACGCCTTAATTCGCCAGGGGCTTCATTGCGCTCCATACTACGGCAACAAGTCTGAACACTTTTGTAGTATAGTTCGGCACCCTGAATATAGCATTATATGCATCGGCTCCGAATCATGTCTTGGTCAATAGTTGGGTTGCCCGGCTACTGTGCTTACTACCTTACGTTCCGTCCTATCGGCTAGGGTAGTAAAGGGAGAACTACTGCGATTGTGTTTCTGATTTATCCGGATAAACACCTCAGTAGAGAAAGCCGAAAACTGACTGTCATGATGCGGCGAGAGCTGGTCAGCTATTCGGAGGTTAAAATCTCTTGCGATTTTTTCCCGCATTATGCGACGGATCGGCCTCCACCCGATCAGGTGTCTACAGCACCCTAGTCCAGATTAACAAATACTAACTAGGGGCTGCGCCTACATTCCTATTGTAAAACTCCTATGGCTAAGTGAGGGTGATAGAGCCACATAGTCCGATTGCCTGGTTCGTTGCGCTAAACACCTCCTTCAAGGACCAAATTCTTGGATCAAGAGTGTTTAGGTTCCAACCCGAACACCCCCGTACTTCCTACATGGGGGCCGAAGCCGACGACTGGCCAACTCTCAGATTTAATAAAGCGGCCGCACAGGAGGCAAAATTTTAAACAAACAACAAGCAATATATTACATATCGGCTTTGTTTCATAATATAGGACGGAATAACATGAATGTATTCATTCAAAGATAATGTCTTTCGCACACTGTCCCTCTACAATGCGGGATCCCTCCAGGACATCATCAAAATACCGCTCGGGCGTGTGGTGCTCCTTGCCCGCGGGCGGTCCCTCGGTCGCGAGCTTGACGGCGTTCATCTTCACCCACTGCACCTTGACACGGGCGAAGGCCATCCGCGCACCTTCGATGCAGACCGACCGCTTGATGGCATCAAGTCGAGGGCAGGCATCGACCAGCCGCTTCACGAGCCTGAAGTAGCTGCTGGGTATGGCTTCGGCAGGCCATAGATGGATTATCAAATCCTTCATGGCCAATTCGGCCACCCTATGCAGTTCGGTCAGCTGTTTAAGCTGATCGCTAAAGGGCACCAGATGCTCTGGCGCAAGGTATTGCGACCAGAATAGCTTCTCCATTGAGCTCCCCTCTTCGGCTCGGAAGAACTCCGCAGCATCAGCAACACTGCGCGGCAGATCCGCAAACGCTCGTGGAGAAGTCCAAATCCGGGTCAGTAAGAGGTACCTTTTATTCACAAATTTGCTCTGCATAAGAAAGGCCTTACCCGCCACGATTTTCCTGGCCTCCTGGATTTCCTGGAGGGTGCCCTGGGCTTGAACCCGGGCCTCTTGTGCGCTTTGGAGGGCCTTAGCAAGTTCGGACTCTTGGTCTGCAATCTTGCGCTCCAAGGACTCGCATTTATATACGGCGTCCTGGAGCTCATGCTGGACCTCCCCGACCCTTGCCTCGTGTTTTTTGCGGGCGGCTTGTTCCTTCGTCGCTCTCTTCTGGGCCTCGGCCAGCGTGTTCTTGAGGGACTCCACCTCGGTCGCAGCTCCTACGAAATATCATGATAACATGATAAACACAAACAATTCATGTCTTTCTATATCTGAATAGGCCATTGCATACCTTGCTTGTCCTCTAGTTGTTTTTTCACACGGCCGAGCTCTTCCTCGGCCTGCTCCTGACTCTGCTTCAGTTTGGAGACTTCGGCAGAATGGGAGGTCGCAGCCAGCATCGACGCCTGCTTATTCACATAGACATGTATGGTTAGTCTCCTGTGAAAATTATTTGATCCTCTGTCCGGCTTTTCTTTTCGAACAATGGACAGAGTCTCAGGGGCTACTATCTATACTATGACATTCTTTTTGCATAATTACGTCACATACCTCAAAGCCTGTTAGAAGGCTGGCGCAAGCTTCGGTCAGTTCACTCTTAGCAGACTGCACCCTCTCAATCACCGTACCCATAAGGAGGCGGTGTTCCTCCACAATGGAAGCGCCTCACAGCGCTTCCAGTAGAGTATCCGGTGCCTCTGGATGGACAGAGGTCACCGGCGGGATAGGCGCACCTCCTTCTATCAAAGGAGGATGCTTACCTGATTCTGGAACCGTATGGGTCTCCGGAATAGTATTCAGCAGGGGGCCGGATTGGATGTGGCCCCCATCGCTAGTTGCCAGGGGGGTCTGCTCCCCCATGTGTCCGGCGGCCGAGGTATCACCCTCTGGCGCCACCGTGATGGCCTCCGATGCCTCTCCCCGACCTGGGAGGGTCCTTCGGGACAACACTTCAGGGTCGTCCGTAGTCTTGTGGGAGAAGGCCGCGGAGGCGACCCGCTGTCCATCACATTGGGATCCAGCGAATTCCCGGAAGATGAGGATTGCTGGGGCGGGCGTGAGTCGGACTGCAGCGCATGGTTCAACATATTAAAACCACGAAGCAAAGGAGTTTGGTATGTATGTGCATGAGTGCCTTTGAGTACTTACGATTCGGCCAGGGGCTTATCCTTGGGACGCCACTCGGAGCTGCTATCAGTATCCAGCGCGGGATTATCCGCGGGGGAAACCCTCCCTCTCTTGGACGCCTCTGCCTCCAGATTTGTGGAGGCCGCCTTTTCTTCCTTCCCCCCACAAGGGGAGAATTGCTTTCCTCCTCCTCGTCGTCGTTCTCGACGGGGGAGGAGTGGGTTTCGGTTTCTTTGGACGATGCGTCCGAAGTACCTTTACGGCGGAGGCGACTTCTGCTCTCCTTGGCCTTCTTTTTGGCCTTCTTCTCCGGCGCCTGGTAGGGCGCCGGAACCAGCATCTTCGTCAGAAGTGGGATAGCTGGGTTTTTGGGCAGCGGAGCCAGACACTGCATCCGCTCCGCCTACTTTGTCCAGCCCTGAAAAGATAAATGGAGAAGCTTAGACATCTTCCTAGAATGCACATGGAGAGTATACACTTGGAAATACAAAAAACTTACCGGACTGGCTGGATGGGTCAGGTTGTACCCATGGTCCTCGGTCGTCTTCGGCCATGTCTCATTGGCCTTGAAAAGCACCTTCCAGATGCCTTCGTGCGTGGAGCCGAAGAATTGTTGCAACGTCTGGTGCTTGGCCGGATCGAACTCCCACAAATTGCAGGTCTGGCTTTGGCAAGGAAAGATCCGGCGAAAAAGCATCACCTGGATCACATTGACAAGCTTGATGTTCTTGTCCACCATGCTCTTGATGCGCGTCTGCAGCGCTGACACCTTGTCCAATGACGCCCAGTCCAGGCCCTTTTTTAGCAAGGAGGTAAGCCGCATTGGGGCCCCGGACTTGAATTCGGGAGCTGCGGCCCAGGTGGCGTCGTGGGGCTCTGTGACGTAGAACCACTGCTGCTGCCACCCTTTGACGGTCTCCACAAAGGTGCCTTTGGGCCATGTGACATTGGACAATTTGCTCGCCATAGTGATACGTCTCCAACGTATCTATAATTTTTTATTGTTCCATGCTATTATATTATCTGTTTTGGATGTTTAATGGGCTTCACTAAGCACTTTTATATTATTTTTGGGACTAACCTACTAACCGAAGGCCCAGTGCAAATTGCTATTTTTTTTGCCTATTTCAGTGTTTCGCAAAAAAGGAATATCAAACGGAGTCCAAACAGAATGAAACCTTCAGGAGAGTTATTTTTGGAACAAACGTGATCCAAAGGACTTGGAGTGGACGTCAAGAAAGAAGCGAGAGGCCACGAGGCAGGGAGGCACGCGCCCCACCCTCGTGGGCCCCTCGTAGCTCCACCGACCTACTTCTTCCTCCTATATATACCCATGTACCCCGAAAACATCCAGGAGCACCACGAAACCCTAGTTCCACCGCCGCAACCTTCTGTACCCGTGAGATCCCATCTTGGGGCCTTTTCCGGCGCTCCCCCGGAGGGGGAATCGATCACGGAGGGCTTGTACATCAACACCATAGCCTCTCCGATGATGTGTGAGTAGTTTACCATAGACCTTCGGGTCCATAGTTATTAGTTAGATGGCTTCTTCTCTCTCTTTGGATCTCAATACAAAGTTCTCCTCGATTCTCTTGGAGATCTATTCGATGTAATTCTTTTTGCGGTGTGTTTGTCGAGATCCGATGAATTGTGGGTTTATGATCAAGATTATCCATGAACAATATTTGAATCTCCTCTGAATTCTTTTATGTGTGATTTGTTATCTTTGCAAGTCTCTTCGAATTATCAGTTGCCTACTAGATTGATCTTTCTTGCAATGGGAGAAGTTCTTAGCTTTGGGTTCAATCTTGCGTTGCTCGATCCCAGTGACAGAAAGGGAAACAACACGTATTGTATTGTTGCCATCGAGGATAAAAATATGGGGTTTATATCATATTGCTTGAGTTTATCCCTCTACATCATGTCATCTTGCCTAATGCGTTACTCTGTTCTTATGAACTTAATACTCTAGATGCATGCTGGATAGCGGTCGATGTGTGGAGTAATAGTAGTAGATGCAGAATCGTTTCGGTCTACTTGTCACGGACATGATGCCTATATACATGATCATGCCTAGATATTCTCATAACTATGCACTTTTCTATCAATTGCTCGATAGTAATTTGTTCACCCACTGTAATACTTATGCTATCTTGAGAGAAGCCATTAGTGAAACCTATGGCCCCCGGGTCTATTTTCCATCATATAAGTTTTCAATCTATTTTTATTTTGCAATCTTTACTTCCAGTTTATATCATAAAAATACCAAAAATATTTATCTTATTATCTCTATCAGATCTCACTTTTGCAAGTGGCCGTGAAGGGATTGACAACCCCTTTATCGCGTTGGTTGCAAGGTTCTTATTTGTTTGTGTAGGTATAAGGCGACTTGTGTGTAACCTCCTACTGGATTGATACCTTGGTTCTCAAAATTTGAGGGAAATACTTACGTTACTTTGCTGCATCACCCTTTCCTCTTCAAGGGAAAACCAATGCAGTGCTCAAGAGGTAGCAAGAAGGATTTCTGGCGCCGTTGCCGGGGAGGCTTACGCCAAGTCAAGTCAAGATTTGATCTCCCAGCATTGTCGTGGTGGGCGCACGGCAGATGCCAAGGGATGGCTAAAGATAGGAGGAGGCTCGAGGGCACTAGTGGGCTCCAGAGGCAAGGTCGGGGCTCTCCGAAGAGATAACACCCCTAGTCCTGCCGAGTGTGGTTTATATGTAACAGTACATAGTTGCTCCTAGAGCTGTAAGGAGGAAGAAGGAGGTCCGGCCAAGGCTTAGGCTGCTCCCTCTCCTCGGGTGTTGCTTGCTAGATGTGTGAGCGGGTGGATGGGTGAGTGTGTTGCATTGCTTGCCCGTATGCATGAGGGATCCTGGGGGTTTTATAGGTCAACCCCCAGGCGTACAAGGGTAATGTTACAAGGCCGTAGGGCTGGGTTGTCAGCGTCCAGGAACCCGGTGCTGGGACCCGCCGGGTACCAAGGCTCGCCGGGTTCCCCGGGCGCGGGCCCCATGCGCCTAGGGGGCACTGTGTGTCGTCTTGTCGGTCATCAGGGCGTGGCCGAGTCGAGTCGGCTACAGTGGCGCTCCATCGGGTCGCCGCTTGCTGGCGTCATGGGTGACATCGGGTGCACTGTTGCCACGCCAGCCCTGGTCAGCGGGTAGGTGGGGGGCACTGTTGCCTCGTCCGGCTGACCAGAGGCATGGGCGGGGCACTGTGGCTTCGGTCATCAGTTGGTGGAGACTCGTCCCATCATACGGCTGGGATGGGATGGCCGCTGACCCTTGGCCGGGTTTGGAGAACACGCCAAGGGTGGAGCTAGCTTGTTGGGGAAGTCTTGAGCTTGGTTGTTGGGGCCGAGTTGAGGAGTCCGACCGGGTTGGAGAGCTTGGCCGGGTCGCGGGGCTTGGCCGGGTTGGGCGACTCGGCCAAGTGCGAGCCGCACCGAGGGACGATGCTGGCCCCGTTGTTTCTGAAAAGGATCTGGGTTCCGTTGCCTGCCTGGGGTTCATCCCCCGACAATAGTCCCCGAAGCTGTGAAGGTCCGCCATCTTCGGATGGGAGGGCCTTCGCAGTTTCCCCCTTGTGGAGGCGGATTTTGGTGACCGTCGGGTCCGGCAACACCCACTATGTGCCAGCTTCCGGAAGTCGGATCGCGGCATCCCGCTCGCGGCGGGAAACCGAGGAGTTCGATGAATCTTGGGCAATCTTTTGGGCTTCGCGCGGCCGCCACGTGGCGCCTGGGAGCCGGAGGGGCCTGACAGGCCACGCGCGTGATGGGATGGGGAGACGACCTAGGGCCCGCCGCTGCGCACCCTCGGCCCACGCGCGTGGATTTATTGCGGCGTCCGCGGGTCAGTTGCCTTTCTCTAGGCAGTTACTGCGTGCGTACATGCGCACTTATTGCGGGGAAGTGGGAGGGGCGAGCGCAAACGATCCCACTTCCCCATGTTTCAAATCATGGCCTATAAATTGGGGGTGAAGGGAGCGACAGAGATCATTCACGCTCGCGCTCCCCTGCCTCTTCATCCTCCCTCTGCTTCTGGCGACCGCCGCTAGCTGCGACGCCCGCTGTCTTGAGCAGAGCTCTCTTGCCATCTTCTTCCTTCTCTCCTCCTTCTTTCTTCCGCACTCGGGGCGATGGCTCTACTGTCAGGATCGTTGATGGGTTCGACCGTCACCCTTGATGACATCGCCTACCTCCGCGACACCAGGCGCCTGCCGAGGGCGGAGGAGGTCAAGGCGTGCCTCCCGCATGGGCGAGCTGGAGCCGCGGCCCGAGGGCTCGGAGCGGGTGGTCTTCCTGCCGCACTTCAAGCGCGGGTTTGGGCTTCCCGCGAGCGGCTTCTTCCGTGACTTTCTGGAGTTCTTCGGGCTCCAGCCCCACCATCTCAGCCCCGGCGCCATCGTGCAGCTGTCCGGCTTCGTCACCCTCTGCGAGAGGTACCTGGGGGTCGAGCCTTCGATCGACCTCTAGGTGCGCTTCTTCTCCCTGAAGCAGCAGGGGCCGAAGGCCGGAGAGATGTCCGAGTGCGGGGCGGCCGTCATCACCAAGTGGTCGGGCGCTGACTGCCCGAGGATGCCGCTAGAGGATTCTGCCAAGAAATGGCAGAACTCCTTCTTCTACGTTCGCAACCTTGGCGAGGACCGCATCAACCTTCCGCCGTTCATCAACTCGTCGTCGTGGGGGAAGCAGACCTGGGGGTACTACCCCAAGCACCCGTCGCACGAGGTGCTCAACCTATGCGAGCGGGTGTCGGTGATGAAGGAGCGGGAGAGGCTCACCGGCACCGACCTCATCACCGCCTTCATCGTCCGGCGGGTGCTGCCGCTGCAGCAGCGCAGCCACCTCATCGGTCAGATGACCGGCCTCCAAGATCCCAACCACATGGCGAACACGCGGCTGGCGGCGGACCAAGTCGCGCGCCGGGTCAATGACATCTCCAAGGATAACTTGGGGGTTGACTGGGAGTTCGGGAAGGCCCCTTACAGCCATGCGAACCCGGCACCGTTGGTGAGTCCCTGGTCTCCGTACTTCGCTGCTGCTTATCTTCTCGTTCGCCCTGACGCGACGCGGGAGGTGCTTCTGAATGCCATCCGGCATCCTTACGACCGGGCGCGGGCGCAGGTGGTGCGGGTTGCCTCGGAGGAGCCCGAGGCCCATGGCGGCGGGGAGGCGGCGGCCGCCGACACGGGCGCAGGGCCCCGAGCTAGTGAGTCTTGTTTTTATTTCTTGGGGTGCCGGTTGTGGGACAGCTTTGGGGATGCTGACGCGAGCTGCTGATGTAGCGGCGCCGGGTGGAGGAGGCGGCGGCGCGGCCGGAGCCGGGTCGTCTCGGGGGGCGGCGACCGCGAGGCGGCCGCACGGGAAGGATAACGTCGTGCCGCGGGCCAAGACCGCGAAGCGCGCAGCAGACCCGGCTGGAGGTGTGAAGCTGCCCGCCAAGAGGAGGAGCGGTGCTCCACAGGAGAAGGCGGCGAGGCCGGCCGTTCCGGTGGTGCCAGGGTAAGTGCCTTTTTGTTCGAGCCGAGTTGCTGAGCGGCTCCGCTCGACTCGGCGTAATTATTTTCGTCTTGTGCTTTAGGTCGCCAATCTCGCTGGCGCTGGCGGTGGCGGACGCCGCGTCCGCTAAGGGCGCTGCGTTCCGAAGGAGCCGGTCCGGCACCGTCGACCGGGACGAGGAGGAAGCGCCGGTGGATCCGGACCTTGGTCTGGACCCGGCCGATGCCGAGGGCCTGGCTTGGCGGGACCGGAACCGGGCCGAGGCGAAGCTGGAGGCGGCGTCGACCCAGGCCTGGATCAGTGCTGCGACGGTGTGGGTGCAAGCCGGCGAGGAGCCGGCGTGGCCGGAGATGCCGGCAGGGACGGTGGCGGTGACGACGGTCTTCGTCCTAGCGTCAGAAAGGGAGCACGGCCAAGGCGGCCATGCAGACGCGATGGACCTCGACCGGAAGGTCGTGGTCGTCGAGGACGGCACCCTGCCGTGGGCCGACGCGGTCGAGCGGGCGGGGCCGATGGAGGTGGCGCCAACGCCGTCTTGGAGGAGGCGGTGCAGACAGCGCCGGAGGGGCGTCCCGGACGCCGGCGAGCGAGGCATCGCCGGTGGTGGAGCCTCAAGCCGCTCCGCCCACCGAGCCGGTGTCGGTGCCAGAGAGGGCGTTGGAGAAAGCACCGGCTTCAGGGGAGGCAGCCGGTGGAGAGCACGCCCTGGTGCTCAGGCCCGGGGGATGCCAGGTCGCCGAGCCTCGGCCGTCGTGGAGCGGAACCAGCGAGGTCCCCTTCGGACCTCCGACCCAGGAGGAGGCGGCGATGGCCGCCGTGACCCATCGCCTTCGAGGGCGGACAGACCAGATCTAGGCCTTCGCCCAGGACGAGGTCGAGGCGACGCAGGAGCTGGAGCGCGCCGTCTTCGTAAGTTTTTATTTGTGTTCTGCTTTTCTTTTTTCATTGTTTTCTCCTTCATGGGGGCGCGCCAGCTCACCCACTGGGTGTAGCCCCCGAGATTCGAGCCAACTGCGTAGCAGTTGCGTCGAATCTTATCTTGCTGTCTTGCGCTGATCGTTGCCTTCCGCAGCAACTGGACTCCTACCAGGTCAGTGTCTTCAACCGGCTCCTTGAGACGCACCGACGGCTCAAGGAGAGGCTCGCCGCCAAGGAGGAGGAGCTCCGCGTCGCGGCAGGTACTTCTCTTTCATGCTCTTTTCTAGTGGGGGCGTGCTAGCGCACCCACTGGGTGTAGCCCCCGAGATTTGGGCCAAGTGCGTAGCTGTTGGGTCGAATCTTAAAATAGTACTTTGTTGCTGAGTTCTTCTTCTGCAGCCGAGGTGCTGTCTTGGAAGACCCAGCTGATTCGGGCCGATTTTCATTATGACCGGCTTGTCATAGACGTCGGCTGGCTTGGGGCCAAGGTGGAGAAGGCGGAGGCGATGGGAGACCGGCAGGCGCTCGACGAAGCCAGCCGGCTGCGGGAGCAGCTGGCGGGCGACAAGAGCCGCCTCGAGGCCGAGGTGGAACGTCTCAAGGCGGAGGCCGCCAAGGTTGTGGAGGTGCAGCGGGCCCTTGCCGAGGCAGACCAGCAACGCGGCAAGCTGGCCGACGACAAGGGGCAGCTCCAGGCCGAAATGGAGCGCCTGAAGGCGCTGGTGGCCACGGCGGAGGAGACCCGGCAGGGGGAGACCCGGCGCCGCGAGGAGGCCGTGAAGGCGGCCGAGGACAAGGACGCCGAGCTGAAGGTGGCCCTTGCCAAGGTCCCCAACCTGGAGAGGGCGTTGGAGGAGCGCGACCGCACCATCGCCCGGGAGCGGCGCAGTACGTTGCTCGAAGCGCAGCACCTGGAAGAGTCCTTCTCCAGTAAGTGCTTTCCTTTGGTTTTGTTGTTGCCAGGTTGGGACCCCGCCTCTTCTTCCTTAGTAATTTTCTTCTGACTTGCTTTCCTTCTTGGCAGGGGCCTTCTCGGAGACACACCGGCTGGCGGAGGAGGCGGTCCGCTTTCAGCGCGACCCGCAAGGGATCGTCGGCTCCGGGACGGACCCGCGGGTGGCCTAGACCTTCCCGGAGATTGTGGCCACCGCCGAGGCCCGTCTGTGAGTCTTGGGCGAGCAGATGGGGCATCTCTCCGAGGCCGGCTCGGCGATGACGGCGGCCCTCTGGCCGGGTTCCGTCACGCCGAGCAGCTTCACGTGGCTGGCGCGCTGGCTGGAGGCGGGTCCAGAGCGGCTCCATGACTGGCGGGTCTTCGCCGCTCATGCTGGCGCCGAGATGGCGCTCAGGTTCGTGATGTCTTGGCATCCGGACTTGTCGCTGGACGCGCTGATGGGGTAGCGAGCTGGCTCGGAGAGTCAGCTGCAAGCGGAAGCCGGCCGGATTGCTGCTCGGGCCAGCTATATCGCCGGGTTCGCCTTCCACGATGAGTTCCGGCCGGAGCGGGCGGAAGACGGCGGAGTCGTGCCTGCTGACGACTACGGCTTGCTTCTGGACGACCCGGAGGGCAGCTCTGAGGAGACGGGCATGTACCGCGACGCGGACGCCGGGGAGGAAGATACCGGCCTTCAGCGGACCCGGGAGCTGCGCGATCCGGCGATGGGAACGCCTGATTTTTTAACTTATAAAAAATTTCTGTTAGGTAGCAGGTCCACCCACCCACTGGGGGTTGACTGGGTGTAATGAACTCTGGCCTTGGGCCTATTTGAATTTATGATGTATGAGCTGCGTGAATATCTGCGCTTTTGCTTTTCGTTTTTGGAGCTGTTTTCTTGCAACCTTCCCCCTTTGGGCTTCCCCCCGCGAGTCTGACTGCCGAGGCTCCGGTCCATGACAAGGGGTTCGACCTTTGAGAGGAGCGTACATTACTTAGGCTTTCGAAACATTGTGCGTGAGCGAAACACCCACTGGGCCGGCTGGCAGTAATCCGGCGCGGCCAGATTGGCGAGCAGCCGGTCGTGCGACAACTTAAAGTGGCAGGGCCGGGTTGGGCGACCCGGTGATAAGCAGAAACTTCATGGATGTCTGCACCTTTGCTTTTCGTCCTTAGAGCCGTTTTCTTGCAACT
>NC_057808.1:497849606-497876935 GCF_018294505.1 Triticum aestivum | reverse complement strand
GCGAGTCTGACGGCCGAGGCTCCGGTCCGTGACAAGGGGTTCGACCTTTGAGAGGAGCGTACAGTACTTAGGCTTTCGAAACATTGAGTGTGAGCGAAACACCCACTAGACCGGCTGGCGGCAATCCGGCGGGGCCAGGTTGGCGAGCAGCCGGTCGTGCAGAAACTTAAAGTGGCAGAGCCGGGTTGGGCGGCCCGGCGACCCTTGACTTAGTGTTCGTGGCGCGTTGGTGCTTTTGGTCTCACGTGCTTGCCAGCCGACAGCCGAGTACCGGTTCTGCGGCTTAGGGCGAAGTGAGAGGCCGTGGCGATGCAACGCGTCAGGAGTCGCTAAGGGGAACGGCGAGTGGCCAAGCCGGCCAGCCCGCGGGCCCCCGGGCCGAGCGGGTCGACGCAGTGCCGGGTTGGTTTAAGAGTAAAGCAATGCACAAATGTAGGAGACACAATAACTTGGTCGCAAAAGGGGCAGCCCCCGAGCGCCTTTCAGGGACCCCATAGTTTCCGGATGATTACAAAAGGTAGTGATACATACGTGCATGCGGCTAACTGTAAAACGGGCGGAGGAGCTCCGCATTCCATGGCCGAATTGTTTCTTCGCCGGTAGTATCCCTCTTGATCTTGTTCGTTTTGCGGATGTCGATGAGCTAGTACGCGTTGCGGTCGCACAAGGCCTTGGTGACGATGAAGGGGCCCTCCCATCGGGAGGACAGCTTGTGTTGGCCGGTCTGCTCTTGGACGAGTCGGAGGACGAGGTCTCCGTCTCGGAAAGTGAGGGGCTTGATCTTCTTGCTATGGTAATGCCTCAGAACTTGCTGGTAGATGGCTGAGCGACTGAGCGCTAAGAGACGTGCTTCTTCGAGTAGGTCGACGCCGTCTTCGCGGGCTTCCTTTGCTTCGGCTTCTGTGTACATGTGACGCGCGACGAGTCGAAATCGACGTCGGTCGGGATGACGGCTTCTGCCCCGTAGACGAGGAAGAACGGGGTGAACCCGGTCGACCTGTTTGGCGTGGTGCGGAGACTCTAGAGGACGGCGGGCAACTCGTCAAGCCAACTGCCGGGTGAACGGATGAGCGGCTCGACGAGTCGCGGTTTGATGCCGGACAGGATGAGGCCGTTGGCCCGCTCGACCTGGCCGTTGGACTGCGGATGTGCAACGGAAGCCAGGTCGAGGCGGATGCTGAAGACGGAGCAGTACTGCGCAAGCGCGCCCTTGGCAAAGTTGGTGCCGTTGTCCGTGATGATGCTGTTCGGTATGCCGTAGCGCACCGCGATGTCCTTGACGAACAGGGCCGGCCCTGGCGTATGGCCGGTGGGGCGATGGCCCAGGGCCCAAGCGGGAGCGGGCCCATGATGTATTACATATACATACTATTGCCCAGCAAGAATAGGTAAAAAAAATGAGATGGGCTAGGGCGCGAGGCCCATGCGATCGATTACGAAGTGTTACGCTAGTGGCTAGTGATCGGTACCGGCTGCTCGGTTTCTTTTCCTTCGCCTAGAGTTTGGTTCATCTCTAATCTCTTCGTCCTGCCTGGCGCTCGGCGCTCGGCGCCTCGCCGTCTCGGCCGCCACCGGCTCGCCGCTACTTGTGCCGCACAGCAATCCGGCAGCCCAAAGTCTACAACGATCCAACGAGGTAATCCATGATCCATTCCATCCGTCAGTTTCTTCAGCCCGTGAGTACACCACCATCCACAGAGTTAGTAATAGTATGTATACGTATCCATGATCCATACATGTTCCTGATGACCTGATCCACCCCCCCCCCAAATCCCAATTTGACAATCAGTAGTATATTTTAGTTTTTATTTAGTATGTACATATTCAACTATCCACCCATGTATGTCTAGGGTTCCAATCATCTTATGTATAAATTCTTAATTATGTATACCCTCGTTTCTTCATGATTTTAGGACATTATCCTGTCATGTTGCCTAAGAAGAAGCAATTGTCGGGTGCTGAAAAAAGGAGGAAAAAAAGAAAGAATCTGAAACTTCAACCACTGATTGGTTCTCTGAATAAGTACTTTACATCATTGACAATGCAATTCTTTCATTGACCAGTCGCTTTGATTAGTTGAAGAAATTTGGAAAGGTATTTGGTTTCCTATTCAATTCAAAAAAATCTGAAGTCCTTGGATGATAGCAGTCTACGGGAATGTTGCACTACTTTTGCAAAAGCTTTTTCTGATGATAACTCATCTGATGTTGATCTTCATGATTTTGTCTCTGAGTTAAAAGTGTTGCAGGTAACTTTTCCAGATGGTTTGATGTTAGCACTTGAGATTCTTCTGTTTGTTATGGTTAGAGATTGTTATTGAAATGTCTTTGTTGCCTATCGGATGCTCTTAAGAGTGCATGTGACTGTAGCCTCAGCTGAAAGAAGTTTCTCTAAACTTAAACTACTGAAAAATTATTTGAGGTCAACTATGTTGCAAGATAGATTACATGGCTTGGCTATATGCTGCATTGAGAAGGATATCTTAGACAATTTTGATCTTGATTGTGCCCTTAATGACTTTGCATCAAGAAACGTCCGAAGAAACTTTTTCTGAAGCACTGAAGTATTATTGTTGTTGATGGAGTCAGTCGAATTTGGTTCTTATTTGAGGTAATCATGTCATGTTTGTTTCATTTTGCTATCTTTTTAGTATTACTATTGTCGATGGAGTCAGTTTGAATTTAGTTATAATTGTTGTCGATGAAGTCAGTCAAATTATTATAGTCTAATTTTAAACTAAAGGTGTATGGTTGAAAGTTACATAGGGGCCCATGTCGCCGAGTTCGCCTAGGGCCTCCCAAAACACAGGGCTGACCCTGTTGATGAATCGGACGGCCGTTGGCCCGTCCAGCTTCTTGATCGGCCTTGCCTCGATCCACTTGGTGAACTTGTCCACTGCCACCAGCAAATGCATCATGCCGCCTCGAGCGGTCTTGAAGGGCCCCACCATGTCGAGTCCCCGGACCGCGAAGGGCCAGGTGATGACCCACAAGTATAGAGGATCTATCGTAGTCCTTTTGATAAGTAAGAGTGTCGAACCCAACGAGGAGCAGAAGGAAATGATAAGTGGTTTTCAGCAAGGTATTCTCTGCAAGCACTGAAATTATCGGTAACAGATAGTTTTGTGATAAGGTAATTTGTAATGGGTAACAAGTAATGAAAGTAAATAAGGTGCAGCAACATGGCCCAATCCTTTTTGTAGCAAAGGACAAGCCTGGACAATTTCTTATATGAAGGAAA
The DNA here is from genome assembly GCF_018294505.1 of Triticum aestivum. Lineage (NCBI taxonomy): Eukaryota > Viridiplantae > Streptophyta > Magnoliopsida > Poales > Poaceae > Triticum > Triticum aestivum. The sequence continues at coordinate 497,873,695 of NC_057808.1, read as the reverse complement.
ACGCTCCCGAGGACACATGGGAATTATCGTCTAGCTAGTTTTCATCACGCTCATATGATTCGCGTTCGTTACTTTGATAATTTGGTATGTGGGTGGACCGGTGCTTGGGTACTGCCCTTTCTCGGACAAGCATCCCACTTATGATTAACCCCTATTGCAAGCATCCGCAACTACAAAAGAAGTATTAAGGTAAACCTAACCATAGCATGAAACATATGGATCCAAATCAGCCCCTTACGAAGCAACTCATAAACTAGGGTTTAATTAAGCTTCTGTCACTCTAGCAACCCATCATCTACTTATTACTTCCCAATGCCTTCCTCTAGGCCCAAACAATGGTCAAGTGTCATGTAGTCGATGTTCACATAACACCACTAGAGGAAAGACAACATACATCTCGTCAAAATATCGAACGAATACCAAATTCACATGACTACTAATAGCAAGACTTCTCCCATGTCCTCAGGAACAAACGTAACTACTCACAAATCATATTCATGTTCATAATTAGAGGGGTATTAATTTGCATAATGGATCTGAACATATGATCTTCCACCAAATAAACCAAATAGGATCAACTACAAGGAGTAATCAACACTACTAGCAACCCACAGGTACCAATCTGAGGCTTTGGGACAAAGATTGGATACAAGATATGAACTAGGGTTTGAGAGGAGATGGTGTTGGTGAAGATGTTGATGGAGATTGACCCCCTCCCGATGAGAGGATCATTGGTGATGACGATGGCGATGATTTCCCCCTCCCGGAGGGAAGTTTCCCCGGCAGAACAGCTCTGCCGGAGCCCTAGATTGGTTCCGCCAAGGTTCCGCCTCGTGGCGGCGGAGTTTCTTCCCAAAAGCTTGCTTATGATTTTTTCTAGGGTAAAAGACTTCATATAGCAGAAGATGGGCACCGGAGGCCTGCCAGGGGGCCCATGAGGCAGGGGGCGCGCCAGGGGGGTAGGGCGCGCTCCCCACCCTCGTGGCCAGGGTGTGGGCCCCCTCTGGTATTTTCTTCACTCAGTATTTTTTATAAATTCCAAAAATGACTTCCGTGAAGTTTCAGGACTTTTGGAGTTGTGCAGAATAAGTCTCTAATATTTGCTCCTTTTCCAGCCCAGAATTCCAGCTGCCGGCATTCTCCCTCTTCATGTAAACCTTGCAAAATAAGAGAGAATAGGCATAAGTATTGTGACATACCGTGTAATAACAGCCCATAATGCAATAAATATCAATATAAAAGCATGATGCAAAATGGACGTATCAACTCCCCCAAGCTTAGACCTCACTTGTCCTCAAGCGGAAGCCGATAACGATAAATATGTCCACATGTTTAGAGATAGAGGTGTCGGTAAATTAAAATACGGACATGAGGGCATCATGATCATTCTTATAACAGCAACATATATATATATATATATATATATATATATATATATATATCAGGATCTTTCCAACACAATGTGCTTGCCAAAGGATAAAATGTAAAAAGGAAAGGTGAAGATCACCATGACTCTTGCATAAGGAATAAGACAAAAGTAAAAGATAGGCCCTTCGCAGAGGGAAGCAGAGGTTGTCATGCGCTTTCATGGTTGGATGCACGAAATCTTAATGCAAAAGAACGTCACTTTATATTGCCACTTGTGATATGGACCTTTATTATGCAGTCCATCACTTTTATTTCTTCCGCATCACAAGATCGTATAAAGCTTATTTTCTCCACACTAATAAATCATACATATTTAGAGAGCAATATTTATTGCTTGCACCGATGACAACTTACTTGAAGGATCTTACTCAATCCATAGGTAGGTATGGTGGACACTCATGGCAAAACTGGTTTTGAGGGTATTCGGAAGCACAAGTAGTATCTCTACTTAGTGCAAAGAATTGGCTAGCATGAGGAGGAAAGGCAAGCTCAACATGTTGGATGATCCATGACAATGTACTTTATTTCGGATATAAGAAAACATAACCCATTACGTTGTCTTCCTTGTCCAACATCAACTCTTTAGCATGTCATATTTTAATGAGTGCTCACAATCATAAAAGATGTCCAAGATAGTATATTTATATGTGAAAACCTCTCTTTCTTTATTACTTCCAATTAATTGCAACGATGACCAAAACTATGCTTGTCAACTCTCAACAACTTTCATTCATCATACCCTTTGTATGTGAAGTCATTACTCTCCATAAGATCAATATGATCTCTTTGTTTATTTTTATTCTTTCTTTTTCTTTTATTCCCTCAAGATCATAGCAAGATAATCAAGCCCTTGACTCAACACTAATCTTTACTATATATAGCTCATGGCTCGATTACATAGAAGGATCATAAAGCAAAACTCAAAACTAAATCACACTAAAACTTTATTCTACTAGATCAAGATATTACTAAAAGGATCAAACTAAGAAAAACGGTAAAGATAGGAGTGTGATGGTGATACGATACCGGGGCACCTCCCCCAAGCTTGGTAGTTGCCAAGGGGAGTGCCCATACCCATGTTATTATATCTCTTTTGCCGGTGAAGGGGTGGTGATGATGATGGGTAGTCACACATCGAGCGTAGGAGATCCTCCAATGTGCGGATAATGCCCTTGAGTGCAATGATATGATCCTTCAACAAAATATTTTCATGTGTGAGATACTTGTTTTGTATACGAGCTAACTCAATCATCCTGAAAGCTTCAATCTCAGTGGGGGTAAAGAGAGGTGGGAGGATGTCTTTTTGTTCTACTGTCGGCGCTTGATCCTCCTTGGCCTTCTTGATTCCTTCATCCTTGTTGATCTCCACGGGTTCTTCTCTCTTCAGCTTTATCTTCATTAGCCAAGCATCGTTGCCCTCATTGTTGGAGGAGGGGGACGACATGATGCCTGGTCTTGACAACTCTGGCAGAAAATAGCTCGAAACAAGAACAGAGGATAATTGCGTGATACGTTAGTCAAAACCTTTAGGAGATTATATAATGAATTTTTACCGACCAAAAGAAGTATCGTGCAATAAAATGGAGTCTAGAGAGCACACAAGGTGCCCACGAGGCAGGGGGGCGCGCCCAGGGGGGTAGGGCGCGCCTCCCACCCTCGTGGAAGCCTCGTGTCCTTCCCGGACTACTTCTTATTTTCCTATTTTCTGAAATATTCCAAAACGGAGAAAAAATGCCATTAGAACTATTTTGGAGTCGGTTTACTTACCGTACCACATACCTATTCCTTTTCGGAGTCTGAAACATTCTGGAGAGTGTCCCTTATGTATTCCTCCGGGGTTACAGTTTCAATAACATTAGTTTCAACATTTATAGGATTACCTGAGATATAATGTTTGATCCTTTGACCGTTCACCACCTTCAGATTTGTGCCTTCGAAGTTGTTGATTTTTATGGCACCGGAACGATAGACCTCCTCGATAACGTAAGGACCTTCCCATTTAGAAAGAAGTTTTCCTGCAACAAATCTTAAACGAGAGTTGTATAACAATACATAATCACCTATATTAAACTCACGCTTTTGTATCCTTTTGTCATGCCATCTTTTAACCTTTTCCTTGAACAGTTTGGCATTCTCGTAGGCTTGGGTTCTCCACTCATCAAGTGAGCTAATGTCAAATAGCCTCTTTTCACCGACAAGTTTGAAATCATAGTTGAGCTATTTAATAGCCCAATATGCCTTATGTTCTAGTTCAAGAGGTAAGTGACATGCTTTTCCATAAACCATTTTATACGGAGACATACCCATAGGATTTTTATATGCAGTTCTATAGGCCCATAATGCATCATCAAGCTTCTTGGACCAATTCTTTCTAGATCTATTAACAGTCTTTTGCAAAATTAATTTGAGCTCTCTATTACTCAACTCTACTTGACCACTAGACTGTGGGTGATAAGGGGATGCAATTCTATGATTAACGTCATACTTAGCAAGCATTTTAGGAAAGGCACCATGTATAAAATGTGAACCACCATCAGTCATTAAATATCTAGGGACTCCAAACCTCAGGAAAATAACTTCTTTAAGCATCTTAATAGAGGTGTTATGATCAGCACTACTAGTTGGAATAGCCTCTACCCACTTAGTAACGTAATCAACAGCAACTAAAATATGTGTATACCCATTAGAGGAAGGAAACGGTCCCATGTAATCAAAGCCCCAAACATCAAATGGTTCAATAACAAGTGAATAATTCATAGGCATTTCTTGACATCTACTAATATTACCAATTCTTTGACATTCATCACAAGACAAGACAAACTTACGGGCATCCTTGAATAGAGTAGGCCAATAAAAACCGGATTGCAATACCTTATGTGCAGTTCTATCTCCAGCGTGCACTACAAGAAAAATACACTTCCGTGATGATACGTGTTTGTCACAGTAGGTCGCATTTTCTGTCATGCATGTACATTCATGACGATTTTATGACAGAATCAAGATAGTCATACCTGTGCTGTCGTAGAAGTGTTCCATGACATTACCAAAATTATCATCACGGAAGTGTCCACTTCCATGACGACAAATCCCGCGTCACAGAAGTGCTTTCGTCAAGGGTGACCGACACGTGGCATCCACCATAATGGAACGCTGTTAAGCTATCGGATCGGGTTTTGGATCTGATAACCCGTTAACAGCCCCGACCAATGGGGATTTTCCACGTATAAAATCATCATTGGCTGGAGGAAACACGTGTCGGCTCATCGTTGGGACAGATGTCATCCACTCATTGGACAGAAGGCGCCTATGATACGTCGACACGTGGCACGGCCCAACAAAGGCCCATTCCTGTGAAAAGGCCGCCCCGTTTGACTTGGTCAAAAGGTGGCGGGTCGGCCCATGTAAAGCCTGTTAACGGCCTGTTCGCATATAGCCCATTTACAGCCCGCTAACCCAAGGCCCGTTACGCCCTATCCGAATTAGGCCCAGTAGCGTCATCTGGGCCACCCAATATGATTCCAGCCCGTTTTCACTTCTGGCCCATGTATGGCCCATGACGTCTTTCGGCCCATATGAGGCCCTATGTAACTCTTGGCCTATTAATGGCCCGTGGTGAAACTGGCCCGTAATGAACAGTGTATCACTTTACACCCATTAACGGCCCGTGGTGAAACTGACCCGTAATGAACAGTGTATCACTTTATACCCATTAACGGCCCGTTATTCCGTTGGGCCATTTCCAGCCCATGTTATCTTTCGGCCTTCTCAGAGCCCATTTATTCTTGGGCTCATTTCCAGCATTCGTTTACTTACTGCCCGTTACTGTCATTTTCTGCTTGTGGGCCAAATTCAGCCCGTGGTTACAGTCGGCCCGTTTGTGGTCCGTTAATACGTTGGGCCGTTTTCATAGCGTCATCAAATACGGCCTATTAACGATGGCCCGTTATGGTCGGCCCATGAACGGATGATTCCAACTCTAGCCCGTTTACGGCCATAATGCGGCCTGTTATTGGCCCATGTTTGGTCAATCGATCATACTGCCCATATAAGGCCCATTGATGATACGGCCCATAGAAGGCCCATTGTTTCTACGGCCCATAGAAGGCCCATTGTTTCTACGGCCCGTAGAAGGCCCACTGTTTCTACGGCCCGTAGAAGGCCCACTGTTTCTACGGCCCGTAGGAGGCCCAGTGTCACTACAGTAAATATTAGCCCATGGTTATTGTGGCCTAGTTTTAAAAAATAGGTTATTGAAGCCACTAGCAAACCACGGAAAAAGAACTGCAATGACTACAAGCAAACAAATAAAGAAGACAACAAGGAAATAAATAAGCAAGCAACTTATGCTAGGCTATCACGGCTATCACACATATTGCATCCACTTGGCATCAAAGTTCGCCACCAGTGCAAATAAACGCGCCGACAAAAGAATATACAAAACTGAGAGCACTTCAGAAGGCACTAGGCCTGGCCACGTCGGGCCCCCCAAACAGCTGAAGAAGCTGAGTAGACCTCAGTTGTGTCAACGATAGATGCATCAACACTAGATTTAAGGCATGATGGTGCGCACGGCAGTCCTCTGACATCTTCATTGCATCTTTGACTTCCAGTCGGAGCTGGCCTGAAGCAAGCCTTTCCGCTTTAAGTTGAGACTGAAGAAGTCGAACTGATTGAGGCAGTGACTGCACAGAGGTTGTCTCACACCTGCTGGTGAGTAGCTTTAACTCATTGTCTTCATCAAGACAGGACCTTGGGGTCATCTCGCTGTCCTCAAGATGGTTTGGCTCACTATCTTCCCTAAAGTTCTGCCTGGCGTAAGAGATACGAGTCTGAAAGAGAAACAAGGAGACACGTAACAGGTTTCACAATTATATAAGAAAATAAATGGATTTGTTCTGCATAAGGAACATGTTTTTACAACTACAATTTGAAACTGGTAGTTGTTGCAAACATCCAATCAGATGTAAACAGCAAAGCAAACAGCAGTGGAGGAAATGATGCCTATCCAAATCTATACTAGAACAAAGTTTGAAGGCTTGAGAAGGATGAACTTACATTACATGTTAACACGGGCTGGACAAAGCCCTTCTCCATGTTGATGGAAGGATAATTCAATAAATTCCCCAAAGAAAATTCTTTATAAGCGTTGCCATTATTCTACATTTTACAAAGAGTAAATATAGATCAAATAATATTGTAAGAAACAGAGGATAATGAAGCTCAGGTGCAGACTGATGATACATAATCAAATAGCAATTAATTAAGTACAGCGTTACAAGGCAAAAGGGAGAGAGGTACTGACAAGAGCAATGCAGAGCCCATTATTGTTTTGAGATCGTATGATCCTTTGAGCAAGGAGATTCATCTGAAATTAGTTTTCATACAAGAGAGAAGGTAAGGCACAAGCAGAAAGTTAGGAGTTCAAACTTTGAATTGATATCATAGACAGTACCTGACGCTGGGCTCCCAACAGTTCTAATAGGGGTTTGGCCACTGGAGTAGGGGTAAAGTGTGGTACAGTTGGGCCTGTGTTTTCTATGGCTGCTGATCTATCTGATTTAACAGGTATCACTACCTTTTCCAAATACCTAGTTTGTACTCCTTGAGGATCTGCACTCACCCTCTTCCTTTTGGACATCTATTACGAAAGAACAACATTTGACTGGAAAAACATAGTGTGATGACACATGGAATAGGTGCCGAAAATGGATAGGTATGGCATATACTCATATATGATGCTTAAACTAAGCAGATGGTGTAACAAAGTAGAAGTAATGCAAGAGGTCAAATGCAAAATATGTGCGACCAATACAACTTTGCAAAGTTAGAGCAAGCACCTTGATGGGTGAATAAGATAGGCCATCCTCCACCATGCCAAGTTTGTTAGCCAGTGGATCGTTCCGCAATATTCCTCTCGTGCGCCCATTCTCATATTCATTTTGATAATGTTCAATATCTGACATGCATGAAAACATAAAAACAAGTGAGATTTTCTTTGTAATGCAGAAGTGATTCTAATCCAATATTGCCTCCCTGTAAACCCCTTTGTGCTATCTCTGCAATTCTTTTAAAAGATGCCATGCATGCTGTAATTTGTTGTGTGCATTAATATAATGTGGCCTACTACTCAAAATATGAGAGCTCCAGAAGTGATGACACTTCGCAGATGATAGCTTCAACATATAGTAAAGAAGAACAAGTCGACCTGACCTGGCAGTTTCAAAATATACTAAGGGAGAACAACTCGACCTGACCAGTCGACCGCAAGAGAAGAGTATCATCTTAAAGAAGAGCAGAAGAGCAAGCAGATTGAAGATATTACAAGTCTTTCAATACAATGTCGGTTGGCCACCCATGATGAACCAGAGCGCACAGAGAAATACTATTCTTTCCGGTCTCTCCATATGTGGCTCACATGCATTTCGAAACTAAAGTAGGAACATTTAGCTAACCAATTAAACATCTCTCAGTTTTACTAATATCAGTAATAATATCAGATATGAATTTGTACAACTAAGCTTGTTTAGCTCGATGGGTGGAGCAGTGCTATTACGACACGAACCATGTAGGCTGATTGTGGTCATCATAAAATGAGGAAAACATAAGCATGATGAGTACAGTGTTGACCGTGGCAGCGGGATGGCAGATCTGAAGCTGCAAACCGCGCAAAGGGTAGTTAGCAACCGATGTTTGCTTTGAAATAACAACTAAGATTTGGTATGGACAAGAAAGTACGGTCAACAAGTGACAAAGAAATGCAATTATGTTTTCTCTCTATATGTCGCGACATGCATTTGGAAACTCAAGTGGGACCTTTAACTAACCAACTAAATGTGTCGGTTAACTAATATCAGTATCATATCACAATCATATTTGAACAACTAAGCTTTCGAATTCTGAGTGTTGTGTTGTTTAGCTTGAAGGGTGGAGTAATGCTAGTACGACAGAAAGCACCTACGCAGATCATAGTAGAGTAGATAAAAGGGGAAAACCCTAAGCATCAAGAGAAAAATCAGGAAAGTGGAACTAGCTGGACCAGTGGGTGGCGCACATGCTTTTCGAAACGAATATAGGAACATTAGGTGACCAATTAAACGTTCTCTGTTTTAGTGATATGAGCATCATATCAGATTCGTATTCCAACACGTAAGCTTTGGGTTGAGGTCTTGAGGAGCAGTGCTAGCACGACACGAAGCACCTACGATGATGGTAGTGAATATAAAGGGGGGAAACCATAAGCATTATGAGTATAGTGCCCGTGCCATGGCGGATCTGAAGGTGCAAACCGGACAAAGCTACTTCGCAACCAATGTTTGCTTTCAACTAGCCACTACGATTTGGTACGGACAAGAAAAGTACAGTAAACAAATTACGATCTATTTTCCGGGTGAGATCAATAACTTAAGCACATATGGAAGAGTACCACCTCTCTTGCGACGCCGTGTAGGCCTATGCTGATACGTTGAGGGTGTTGCGGGTGCGATGGCTGTCGGCGGCGGGGAAGAAGACTTTAGACGGCAGACGGCCGGGTCGGGGGATATATCCTGTTGCCGTGGACGAGGCGGTCGTAGGAGCGGCAACGGCAAGGTGGACGACGGCGCCGATGAAGTGAGAGGAGGCAATGAAAGGATCCTGGTCCAGCGCCGTGGATGAGAGACGTCCATCTCTTGCAGTGGACGACGGGGTAGGGGTAGCGGCTCCGGCAAGGTGGAGGATGGGGTGGCGGACGGAGGAGGCTGGCCGCAGTGCGGAGGTTGTCGTGCCGCCGACGGTGTATGAATGGGGAAATGAGGGGAGGGGGGATCTCACACTTTGGGACGCGCTTCTCTGAAATGGGGGAAAGTTACGAACTTATCCCCTGTTTAAAATTTCGGACATCGCGTCGGTTGGGGATAGGACGGTAATCTCGGGCGAGGAGAGGGTGTTTTTCCGCCCACGGTTGGCGCCCACGGTGTATGAACGGGCCTGACAGGTAGGGCGGTTGTGTCACGTCTGATGGAAGTTGCACATCTGCCCCTATTTAAAATATTAGCCTACATCGATTTCGGACCAGGAGAGTTTGTTTTGCCGCCCACCGTGTATGAATGGGGAAATGGAGGAAGAGACACATGTCTTTCGGACGAGCATGAATCAAATGTGTTTTGCCGCCCACGTTTGGCGCCCACCGTGTCTGAATGGGCTCAGAGGCCGTCGTGTCACGTCTGATTGAAGTTACTAGTCTACCCCTATCGACAGCAGTGTAAATCCGGTCGATAAGGATGTCAAGTGTCAGGGGTAGACAGTAATTTCCATCTCGCAAACACTTGCTTCGGGCAGCCCACAAATTATAGTGGGTGTTTAGCCGCTTCGTTCAAAACTTGGGAGAATTAGCATTCACGTTTGCCCTGGGACCTGGCAAACTAAATTCAAATCCAATTTGTATTCGATTACGAATATCCACAGATAATTATACGTTTTGTTATTTATTTCTTCAAAACCACAACAAAGATTTATTCCACCTTTATATATGATTATGATTTAGAAATGCCGTGATCTTCGGATTCAGTAGGTTGGATACACTCTGAGTCAAACAGTTATTTCATCCAATACAATATGCTCACATGAAAAACAGTTCACCTTATGTCAATCATACAAGTACCGAGGATTACCTCGCCTAAAAAATTCGGATCATTACAACACATGGACAACATAGGGGGTCTTGCAACATAATCCATTCAGAGACATGACACAACATGCAAGTACAATAATCTAATGACAATTTCAACTGGTATCTAAAGAAGAACCGGGATTACCTTGGGCTTCAGATAGCAGAAACAGCAGGACCTCCTCCGTCTTCAAATGCAACATTCTTACTTCCTCCAATTCTTGGGTTGCTTGCATAATGCGTGCCGCTAATTCCGTAATTTCCAGCCTCAAGATAAAGATTGCCTCATTCATGGCAGCCACACCATCTCTTTCTGCCTCTAGTAGAGCCTCAAGCACTATAATATCTGTGCTCAGACTGCTCTCCGGCGGTGTTGCCTCTGAACTACTACCATCTGGTAACATGGATGGCGCACTGCTTCCACAAATAGATTCTGGGGTTGTACATTGTGTCCTAGTGTGAACGGCATCCTGAAAGGTTTCTGCTGGACATCAGTAAGAGATAGTTATCGTATGATCCAGGCAGTAAGCTTACATGGTAAACGACGGACGAATTATTGCCGAGCATGGCAAACTATATTTAAATGGTTCGAAGCAGCATCAGCCAAAAAGAAATTAAAATGGTAAGATGAAACTAGGGATGTAAGTGGCAAATAAACGACATCCGCCAGTCCCATCTAGTTAGTTTTTGCTACCTCCCTAGTTCATTTTCCTCAAAAAACAAAAACTCTTTTGACCTATCATACCACTACTGGACTTTAATCGGGATTAAACGGGACCCAGTTGACATCCCTAGTTGAAAGGGACTGTACAATCGCTATATTTAAGTTGCCAAGGCATCTAAGCAGTTGAAATAATCTGAGAAAGCACTTAACAGTGTGGCCTCATATAAACTACAAAGACAGTCTTGTGATGAAGTTGAGAGGAAAAGTTAAGGACTCAAATGAAATAGGCATGCATTTCTTTACGATAGTACAGCAGGCACTGCTGACATATTGGCCAACTCAGGTATATCGTAACAACAAATAAGCATTCGAATCAAGCAATACAGCAAAGCAGACAACTGAACTATTTGTAATTCGGTAGGATTACACGTTGAGGGCACAAGCAAAGAAAGCAGCCCACTCGCATTACATTTCACATGTACTAAAACACACTGGCTTACCATATGTTGCTGTGAAGCCTAGCTGCTGTTGCAATGTTCTTTGAAGATATCGTCAGCATCCCGTGGTTGCAAATCTAGTTGTTGTAGTTTATTCTGCACCATCTATTTAGGTAAAATTAATTTTAATCACATGCACTGGTCTGAATTGATCATCAATGGTTCATCTAAACTAATGAAAGAAGGGTGTGTGCATACACGACAATATATCTGCTTCCCTCTATTTTTACGCTTGTTCGAGGTGCCAGCCCCAAAAGAACAAATATTTTGCTTGATGGGGTTGGCAGCTCCATAATTAATAGAAGCATCAAATTAGTCATGCAACTTGGGAAGATCAAGAACACACAAACAAGTAATGAACAGAGGCTCGAAGCAGTGATGTAATAGCTAGCATCAGAAAATGTAGGGTAAAACGAACAAAAAGCAGCGGAACCACATGCTAGTTTGCTGATGTGTAATTAAGCATAGAGAACATTAAGCAGTCTGATGGAACCAACAGGTGGCATCAGAACAAAACTAAAGCATATTAACTATATGTGCACTGGTATGTAATTTAGCACATGTAACATGCTCACCGCCAGAAGTATGACCCTACAGGTGCAAGCAGAATAACGCGTCTCATGAAAAACTGAATGATGCCCTAAAGAAATTCAAAGGTGCGGTGCTTATGCTAGGAAAGTGAACGTAGGCGCCGGCCGTTGGATAATAGTTCCTGATTCTCGGCGGCGTATGGGTATCGTTGTCATACTTGATAGCTAAGGATTGTCGATGGTGCTCGTGTTGCGGTTGAGTTTGGGCCGGCTGTCGCCGTCGCTGAAGCGGCTCCGGTGCTACGGTTGCGGCGCCTGTCGACATACAAGAAAGCTCATCTGTGGTAAGTGAACAGTTGCATGATAAAGAGAAAAACCGAAGGAGTACAAATCAAAATAACCTGATGAGGCTGCAGCGTCGGTAAAGCAGGGCCGGTGGAGTTGAATATGGCGTCCGTGGAGCGGGTCCGGTGCAGTGACGAAGGCTTCGGCGGGCGCGTTGTACAGTGCTTTCGGTGAGGCGGATCTGTTGCAGCGGACGTGGGCTTGTATGAAGGGCCAGCGAAGGGGCGGACGAGGGAGTCAGTGAAGGGCCTACGCTGTGGTGGACGAGGGCGCCGGTTAAGCAGATCCGGTGCGGTGGACCATGATGGCGGTCAAGGAGATCTGGAGCGGTGGACAAGCCAGTCGCTGAAGCGGCTCCGGTGAAGTGGTGAGTTGGCAGTTGGGGGTTCCAAGGTGCGGAAGGTAGATCCGGCGGGGTGTGAGGTCCACCGCTGCGGCGGAGGACTAGATTCGGCGGCTTGCCGTGGTTGGGGGTCGGGGAGGGGAAGGGGAGGGGCTCTGGGGAAGAATGTTGGGGGCAAAGAGGCGAAAACAATGGAGTTACCAAAGCAGCCCTTTTCCGTTCATGTGGCAGGGGTAAAACAGGAATATCGCAGGGCTAAACTTTCGGGCGCGTGATATTTCGATGTGAGCGGGAAGTTTGAAAGCTTTTGGCACCTAAAATTATAAGTATTTTGCTCTCGTACGGCCGACTATGATATCATGGCCGACAATTTGTTTGTTTTGCACGCAAAAAAATGTGCAAGTTTTGAAAATCAATGTCTCCAACTCGAACTTAGATTGTCCATTCAATTCAAATATGGATCATTGAGCTACTACAAGCAAATACCATCATACGGTCCAATTCACATGAAATTCCAAATGTGTTTATCCTAAATATGATGACAAAAGCAAAAATGTGTATGTGTATGAATAAAGTGGATGATTATAAAGTTTGAACATGCCCGTATGTGTATATCTCTATGTTTGATATATGAATATGAAATCATGAAATCCCGGCTTAAAAATGTACCTCCGTTTAAATGAATTACAAAAGCTAATGATGGAGTCGAATTCCAAAATTCCAATCTTAGGTTTGTAATTCTGGTACATCAAGGTATATCACGCATGTTGAAAAGTATCGTTATCTCATAGTACAAACTGTGAAACAAATTGATCAACCATGAGTGCACAATATCTCAATTACGCTAAAGTCCCTCAAATATAGACACCTCACTCTTTATCTGAAGTCAACCCCCCCCCCACCACACACACACACACATAGAGAAGTCGTTCTCTCCCCCAAACACCAACACACGAGCACATTAACACCCCTCTCTCTTGTAAAGTACGGACCCCAACATAGGTCTCTATCACTTTGTCTCTCGGGCATGCACACATATCTTCCCTCACTCTCTGGGTCTCCACTATCTCTCTTACCCAAGCACACGCACTATGTAGAGTGTATATTTCCCATACACACAAAACGTCGCCCCCAAACGTCTATCTCCCTAGTCATGTGGTTCTCGCGCACTCACCTCACACACCACCCCCACTTCAAACAAGCACACTTTGTCTCCTTGTGCACCACTCTCCTCTTTCTATCTCTCTCACATGCGGACCCACCCCAGCTCCTTCCCTGTATACATATATGTCGTGACTCTTTGCATAGCTCCCTAATGTATAACTGTTCTCGATTTCGCACATTGTTCTCTACACCATCTATTCTAGATCTCTCATGAAGTCCCTATCACACACACGATGACTCGCTTCCCTTGCGTCTCCGTTCATAGGCCAATTTCGGACAACATCAACATTGTCTCCCTATCTATACGCCATTTATGGACACAAACGACCCCTCTCGCCCCCTCTCTTCCTCTCTCTCTCTCTCTCCGTCGCTAGCTCTCTCTTTCTCTCGCTCTCACACCCCTCTCCCACACACACACTCGGTGTCTCTTGCAAATAGTCTGCTCCCCCCGCCCGCACCCGTGCTATCTCGCTACTACACATGTCACACCATTCCCCCTTCCCTTATACTAGGTTTACATCATCAGTGGTCTCTCTACTCCACATACACTCTCTCCCTCTCACACACAAACGCATGCACAAACACACACAGACACGCACAAACACCCATTTATCTGGATCCTCATCTCTCCTCATGTCCGCATGTGTATCTCACACACTCACTCTCTAATTATGTATATGTGTCTCCACGTTACACAACACAAAGCCCCATGTACATGTCTCTCTCTATCCTCCACACACATAGACACAAAGAATCTGTTATCATTGCCTCAGTCTCTAACATATCACACACGCACACTGTCTCTCTCTCTCGCAAACACGCTCAACAAGGGTTTCCCCATGAATAACTTACCGTCTATTCATCAACAGTCGTGGCAGTACGGCGAACACGAGACGTGAAAAAGAATAAATCTACACGTGCTTAGACCACCTAGTATGACTACTAGGACTAGAGCAAGCCAAAAGGCGCGCCGCCGTCACCCCCTCCTTGTCGGCGACGGGAAAATCTTTGTTTTACACAGTCGAGAAGTCATTGTGCTAAGGCCCCACATGCCGAGGCGTTGAATAGACTGTAGATGCTAGTTTACGGAAGCAAGTATCGATAATACGTTTGTATCTCCATACTTATATTTCTTCTCTTATAAAAAACCGAGTTGGTGATGATGGTACGTGTGCCATCTTGCAATATAGACCGTTCGATCTATATCTGACGGATGGAAATTAAACTAAAAGATACCCTCACCCCTCTTCATATTTGCAGACAAGACCTTCCCTCGTTCATCCTTATCTCCAACAAACCTCATTGTTGAGCAATTAAGAAAGGAAGCCTCTGGAACAAACTGGCCTGGTGGCCGCTGCCGGCGTCGTCAATCCCCATGCCTCCGCTCAGTACGACCACTAACCACCACCACACCCCACTCCTCTTCACCTTATCTCATATTTCTCGAGATATCATTAGTTTTTACACATGGGATTACTCCCGCAAGGGTCAATCACAACAAGTGTTTTATAAAAAAATGCATCTTGATGTTCCGTGCAATGCACGGATCTTGCTAGTAGTCCTACACAAGACTAAGTTGGTGATGCTGGTGTGTCTGTCATCCGTCGTTTCTGACCATTAGATCTACATGTAACGATTGTGAGGTAAGTTGTTGCCTTTTCTCACCAACATCCCACTTGTCTACCAATTTGCAGAAAAAACCCATAATTAGTATCTTAAAACCAACCACATCCCTCCCTGACCTCACCAAAACAGCCCAAGGAATATATTCTAATTGAAACATAATATATCTCTAGTGACATATGTATATCAAAATTAGAGTGTTTTGTACCAAGTTTGTGAATAAGTATTATTCTAATTATGATTCGTTGCAACGGACATGAACATTGCTAGTATTTCCAACCATGCATTTTTTCCTAGTATTCCATAGTTTCGAGTTTTCCATCAAGATATTAGTCACTCATGGTTGATATTTACTTTCAATCATGTACACATATGCACTATGTAACTAGCCTTTCTTATTGGCTTCCAAAGCTTAACTTTCACTCCTACTTACAATATGTAGAGTATTTAACAAAAAACTACCACTTTCAACCAGCCCTAGGAAGAATCTATTGTACAAAAAATAGCAAAAACATACCCAAAATTTCTTAATCCACGCTAAAAACTACCTAGTACTCCTACCGATTAGGTTCGTTTAAACCCATTTATGACAGGGTTGGCCCACACGTCCGTGCTGAGAGGCAGCTTAAACCAACACATTTTGTTTGACGTTGACACGAGGGACCCACATCTGACCTTCTATCCTGTTATTCCCCCTCAAATCATTATTTTTCCTGAACATTACTTCAAACAGTACTAATGCGTGTTCGTCGGTGGCGCCGGTAATGAGCGAGTTGGCCGCCGCTCCGCCGGACGGGCTGAACGCCGCGCTGGCCTCCGCATGGGTTGGCAGGCTGGCCCGAGCGTGACTCACGAGCCAGCAAGCCGCCGCGCTAGCCTTCGCTCGAGCCAGATGGCTGGCCTTAGCACGGCGCGCGCGAGCAAGCCGCCGCGCTGTCGTGCCAATCTAGCAAGCAAACCTTGCACATAAGCAGCTGGACGGAGCTATCTTGGCTAGCTAGCAGCCGCGAGCACCGGACGGAGCTGGCATCCGGGCTGCCGCAACATGGGCTCCGCACCGGCGACGGTTTTGACCTCGCCTTCTGCCGGCGGAGGTAGCTGCGTCCCATGGCCGAGGATGACTAGGTGGACGGGCCGGAGGTAGGAGGTCACTTGAGGATTTTTGTTGGTAAGACCATGTACAATGGTTGATAAGGTAGTCTTATCTTAAGTCTGCCACGTATGCAAGTGGTAGTAGTTTCTTGGCATTTTAGTGGTTTATTGCATTATTAGAGCAAGTACAATAGAGCTGAGTCAGCGGGCTATAAGAAATAAACTAGTATATTTCTGCTTAGTTGGAGGAAAGAGAAGAGGGGAGAGAAGGTAAGCAGGCTCTTCGTGAAGAGCCAGCTCTAGCATGTGCTCCTAGGCACTTTGTGAGAATGAGAAGTGGGCCACATAATAAAAAAGCAGTACACTCTTTTGATCTATTATTGTACATGTTGGCTATAAGATGGGTTGTAGATGACATGGCACTGGCTTATAGCCAGCAGCTGGCTATACTATTAACCATTAGGGGTTTCTTGTAAGGAACAATGTACGTACTACTAGCGACAAAAGGCGATTCTAGGTTGCGTTGTACTCCAACGAGTACTACTACTGGTCGCGGGAGTGTATACCTCGTTTTGTTGGTTCAATCCCGGCCGAACGCACGGCGGCATTTTTTTTTAAAATAGTACTACTACACTTCGCTGCGAGCCAATATTTTACATGGGTAGTTTGAGTTTTGAAGTCAAACGGACATGCGGCCCCACAATCTGGGTGCACTGGACAGCCTAGCCACGTGAACGGGTTTTCCTTCCCAGCATCCCGTGGCTCGCGTGCTCGCCCTAGCCGCACCTCGCTTGCAGCTTCCAGCTAGTAGCATATTTAAACTAGCGCCTCCCAATTAAGCCCGAGGAGCCGGAAAAGCCTGGCGGGGCATTGGGAACTGTGCAATATGGCTCTGTACGTAAAGTGCTCTACTACTACTCTGTAGCTTGTGGCATTGCACGCATGGATTTCACTCCATTATCGGCTCTACTATAAAAGAAATTCCTCTTGACGTGTTTTTTTTGAAACGGAGGCAAAAGCTTTGCTTCATCTCATTCATAAAGAAGGAACTACTAACAAAGTTCGACGAGATCCATTACACCTCCACAAATGGAAGCGAAAAGCCTAGTCTCGCTGTATCAAATGACTCAAATGTTCTGCCCCCGCAGTAACCGTCGCTGATAAACAGGCTGCTACTGTGTGCGTGAGTGGAGCGGCTGAGTAGGCCAGCTACATGAGAGGAGCGGCTGAATAGAGCACCGAGAGTACCCACTAGGCCACTATGCAGGTGTACTTCCCCTGCATTGATAGTACAGCGATGGTTCTAGAGAACAGTAGTACCCTCCACTTCCAACTGTAGCTCCTTGGCCCTGAGATTCAAGAGTTCAAAACTGGTGCACTATACTAGACTAGACTAGAAGTACAGTACATCGCACTACTAGTTGAGAAAAGTAGTACTAGTACTGCTACAGTACGAGTACGTACTCCTCCGTCACATAATGTAAGACGTTTTTTGACACTAGTTGGCGTGTACAAAAAATGGCAAAAACATACCCAAAATTTCTTAATCCACGCCAAAAACTACTACCTAGTGCCAAAAATTTCTTACTAGTGCTATTATTTACAGTATAATGCAATCCCATAACGTTCCATAATGCTAGTACTAGTAGTAAATAATAGCCTCACCCCTTCGCTGAGGAACGATCTACAGTTGGAAGGGACGAGGCCCTGCGGTTACTACGCTCTTATCTCCTCCTCGCCAGTTCCCCTCCCCCTGAAGAGAAGGCAGTTCATCGCTGCACCCATGGATTCGCCAGGCGGTTCTCCTCCTCGTCAGGGCTGGGAGACCTTGGACGACGATCCCCTGGGAGAAATCGCACGCCGCTCCGACGTCCTCACCGCCGCAAGACTCGGTGCTTCCTGCACCAACTTTTTCAAGACGCTGCTTAAACAGGCTTGGGAAAAGGCCATGCTTGTTGGTCTTCCATGCGTCCTCGAGGAGAAGGTTCTTCTATGGGACAATCCTTCGAACAGTCCACCGCTCCCTAGCCATGGTTGCACGTTGACTCCGCTAGAGTTGCCGACGTTGAGAGGTAGTCGGATTTTGTCCGATGAGCAGGTCAATAATGGAGTTTGATCATGTAGTACTTAGTTATTCCATTTCCATCCCGTAATTTCTCTGCTTCCCACCGTCTTATATATAGGTCTGGGTCGGTGCCAACGAAGATTGGCTTGCATACCTCCGGCTGGATACCACCATCATCTTGCACAACATCCACAGCAGTGCGACCGTTCCGGTAGACCCCTTCTCCACCATTGGGATCGGCCTTCCGGACTGGCTGGGCTTGAATACGTATGATGATGCCTACATGAGATTGAAGAAGATAGCAATTGCGGACCCGCCGACAAAGCGACGCGGCTATGACGATTACTATCTCATCGCGGTGTTCGACATAAGGATTGCCATCAATGCAAGAGGCAGTAACGGCAGAGGCTGGCGCATGTTGGCGGCGGCAGATTTGTACCCCTACACGTTCGAAGACGCCATGCGCCATCTAGGACGCATCTTCGCGGTGACAAGCCAGGGGACTTGTTTCATCTAGTTGCCATCCTACGGTACGGGAGATTACAAACGGAATGCACAAACCATCATTTGCATCCCTAACGGTACTCCATTATTTTGCAGGGACCAGTCATCCCCCGATCAAAATAAGATCGCCGATCCTGGTTGTGCATTTGCATCCGCGATTCGGTCTAACCTGGAACCTTGTAGCTAACTTTGGCATATTGGGATCAACTATCTTAGCAGTCGTTACCCATGGTACCACTGATGTGCAACATGGTCACACAATCTACCACGATCGGACCGTCACCATCTACCCAGGTATTCCATTTTTTAACCCTCTCGCCTTCTCTTTCATTGTTGTACTAGCAGTATACTTTGTAGTACTAGTAGGAGTACTTTTTACCTTGGAGGACGCGTATAGCTAGCTAGGCCCTTGAAGACTTGAACCCACTAGCTGCCACCATTTTTGTTTTTCCATGTCTTACTATCTCATCCATGTAGCCAAGAGTGGCTATATATAATAAGCCAGTTATTTTACTTCCTCTATACCGGAGTAGTACTATTTGCTGCACAGTATTACTGACCGCCATATTTGAGCACAACATTATTATGCATGGACCTTGACTATGTACGTCACCATGTGTCCAGATCTGGGATGCCGCGTGTACCAGATGAACGGCGCCGACTTCGACCCCCGTGATGCTACGTGGGTGCCGAGGAACACTCTTGGAGAGTACTCGCTTTTCCTCGGGGACAGCTACCCCATTGTGAAACGGATGCCACCTTCCGTGCACGACACGGAAGGCCTGCCGTTCATGAAGCATGGTTGTGTCTTCAGTGCGCACCGCCGGATGAACGTCATGCTGGGACACGCTATCCCTGATTTATGCCGCTTCAACTTGGATGAGTCTCCATCGTGTGGAACCGGACTAGAAAGTTGCGACAATGATTCCCGTTGCCCACCGCTATGGATCGTGCCATCCATGAAGAACACCTGGGACTGGAACCTGGAGGAGGACATGTAGCCCATCTATAACGTGTAAGTGGAGTACGGTAATTGTGAACGGTAGCGCTGTGAATATATGTAGACTAGTCGTGCACAAATTTATCACATGAATTGGAGATGAACTTGTGTGGCATACAGGCATTTGTCCTTTAGAATTTATTAGTAGTAAATGTGTTATGTGTACGTGCAACTTGTGTGGTTGTTGTACGGGCTCCAACACGCTCTTTGAGAAAAAAAGGTGGCACAGCTTTGGATATACGTGACGTGGCGGCATCATACAGTAGCATCGTTCGCTATAGTTGTAGTACACTCCTACTAGGACGACAACTCCTATAAAACCTTGCGCTTGGCTCTTTGCCTCTTCGGGAGGTTCAACAGTTCGTACTCGTGTGAACCTTGCACTTGGCTCTTCGCCTCTTCGGAAGGTCCAACAATGATGATACTACAGTACAATATGCTTCTGGCAATCTGACACTGATTGAACTGCTGCACGTCCACCGCGAGGGCGAGGGTGAGGGAGAGGGAGAGGGAGAGGGCGTTGTAGTCAAAACCCTCTCCTCGTCCTGCGAACCACCGCGCGCGTGGGCGAGGGAGAGGCGTAGTAAGCAAGCTTCTCCTCGTTCGGCGAGTTGACGGGACACATCAAAGCAGTACTAGTACTAGTAGTAGTAGTCCATACTGCGTCCTTTCCGATTAATATGGCTTAATTTGAAACGAGAAAAATACACTGGCGGTCAACGTATGTAACAATACGCTCTTTACGGTCACTACATATAGTTTTGCGGCGATTATACGATCACTAGCTCATCGTAGAGCACCGTATTGCACCCTACTGACCGGCCACATAGTCGACGTGGCACTTTGTTGACTGGTTAAATTGTCACCTGGTTTCTGGGTCCCACCTGTCAGTTGGCAGAGCAAAGAAATCAGTTAAACAAAACTTTACGCAGGCGCGACACGAGTCCAACCCTTGCGCGCGAACCGCCCTGGCTGTGTATGTGAGTGCATGCACGTGTCCTCCCTCGATCTTCCAACAAAGAGTGTACATCGGCTATAAAACAAAGAGTGTAGTACATGATGTACATCTACACTTCCAATGCATTTAGCCTTTAATCTAAATCGATATTGATTGACTAATGCACCAACTTGTGCTGTAGGTATAGGCTACATGTCTATCCTTAATTACAACATGCAACGTCCTTCATTTAATCTTCTTATCTCAATGGTCGCATGCACACATAAGTCTGCTACTTTTGGGCGTTAATTATGCCCTGGTCAATGTGTAAATCTCTAAATGTACAGTCTTTCACGGATGTAGGGAGTAGGTTGAGCACTTGAGCGTGAGCGTGTGTGTTGCGTCGTGTGCTGTGTGCCGCATGGGTGCGTGAGTGTTGCGTGCGTCCATGTGTACGTGTGAGTGTTGCATGTTGCATGCATGCATGCATGGGGCTTACTCCCTCCCATTGACATGTTCATATTTGAAGCTTCCTCTGTTCCCTCCATATGGTGATACTCCCTCTGTTCCCAAATAGTACAGAGTAAAAGCCTCCCTCTGTTCCCAAATACGGAGTATTTGTCTTTCTACAGATTTCAACAAGTGACTAGGTACGGAGCAAAATGAGTGAAGTGAGCGTAGAGGCATAGGGATACTGTAGAAAGGAAGTCCTCGCGATCCATTATTCCCCATCTCGGTCAGAGAGAACTATTCAACTAGTCTTCGCAGTGAAGTGACAATACACGCTGCAGCAGATGGGACACGTAATTAATAAGCTGAACCAGCGTGTTGGTGTTACTAAATCAGCCTTACCCAGTACTGCCATCATGTTTGCCAGTAGAGCACGCTTCCGCAAATACGCCTACGCACCTCTGCCCTCCATTAACTGACATATGGGCCCTGTTGTGGTAGACCCACATGTCATCGGTGTAACTATTTACACTCCGAAGGACGGTATATCCTGGTAGTAGTACTAGTAGAATTGAGATTGAATGCACTTTCTTCCCCGTCTTCCACTCTTCTTCCTCCTCTCTTCTTCTTCCTCCTCTCTTCCCCATCGTCGGCCGCACACCATTTACCCCCGCTCACTGCTCGCCCGCCCGCGCCATCTTCCTTGGTAGCTCGCGCGTACCATATCCCCCGGCTCACTGCTCGGCCACACGAGGAGAAGCTTCTTCGCTCGCCCGCCCGAATCCACTTCCCCGCTGGCTTGCAGGCATCAAAAACCCCAATGGCAGAACCGACTGACACGCAGAGCCGGGATTGGAATTCCCTCCCCGATGTTCTCTTGGAGCAGATCTGTAGTCGTATGGACCTACTCAGCACCGTCCGTATGGCCGCATGCTCAGTGTCTTTGTACCGTCTACTCGTCTCCAACCGGCCGGCTCTTTTCAAGACACCCTGCTTGCTGATGCCCGATCCTCGCAGGTGGCCCAGACACCGACTTGACGATCCTACGGAGGTTGCCGTGGTTCCCCTCGACATGCTACCACTACCCGTCCACCTGTCCTTCATGCGCGGCCACTACTGGGCGGGCATGAAGGCCAACTGGATCGTCCTCATCCACCACAACGGTAGTCCGTGGCGTCTCGTGGATATCTACACCCAGCGAGAGATCACCCTTCCATCGTTGGATACCGCCGCCATCGAGCCTCACAGCCCGCCGGACACTCCTGCCTACTACGCACGAGACGCGTCAAGCTTTTGGCTCGACCTCTATTTGCAGAAAGTTGTAATCTGCGAAGTGCCCACACCATCAGAAGACTACATGGATTACAAGCTCATTGCCTTGTTCAACATGGGATTAGTCTATCTGGAATCCAGTCGCCATACATGGCTATGGCTCATCATCAATCTTGTTGAGGCAACATTTATGTCTGATGCTATAGTGCATGATGGCATCGTTTACGCGGTCGACGCACAGATTGGCTGCCTATACTGGTGGAATCTATCGTCGTGTAATTGTTCTATCTCATCTCATCTTTACCTTATGAATACGACTGCCTGTTCATTTGTTACAAATTTAGAATGCATAGCATGTCTATAACCACATCATTGCTATATGTTCCTCTCATTTCCTAGATTTTTATGACCACACATGTTATTGTTAGAGTTGATATGAGAACAATTGGCATCTAATGATTGTTAGAATACATATTATGAGCATAACATCATGATTGCTATATGTTACTCTCGTTTACAAGATTTTTATAACAACACATGTTATTGCTTAGAGTTGATATGAGAACAGTAGTAGTAAGTGCTATGGTAGAATATGAGTAGGCGCTGTCATAGTTGTTTTCCTCTCATTGTTACATGATGTTTGAACCATGACATATTGCTAGAATATGAAAGCCATTGGCTTATTTTTTTTAACTTGGGGTATGATTATGACCACGGCATTGCAATTCTCTGTCTATGATATGTGTCACTGTTATAATAATCTTAATTCCACACATACTCTGAACATGATTGTTTATTTTTGTCCTTTTGGTCTTCAATTTGAATTGTTGCAGCAGACGCAAATGCGCTGGCCTTCATGATTCCAGGACCTGGAATCATACCAGCCGATGGGTGGTGGTTTATCGCTCGTTCAGCTGACGGCGGTCATTTGATGCTCATTCGCACGTACCAAATTGACCAAACCATTACATCAAACCACATGCAGTACAATGCGTGGGGCGTTCATGACATTGATGGCTATGGCTGCTTCGTGTTCGAGAAAGATCCCAGCTCCGTTGGGCCATGCGTATTCAACTGGAGGCGGGTTTACAGCCTCGGCAACCACTCCTTGTTCCTCGGGCTCAATTATCCGATCATCCAACCAATCATCGATCATATCACCGGCGATGATTACTGTGCTATGCAAGTTCCATTCGCGAGGGGGGGCTGTGTTTACACATCATACCATGGGTTTCATGAATCACCATATCCAGAGATTCGTCGACATAGCTTGTTGCCAGATAATCTTCAGTGTGTGAAAGGCATCAAGCTTCCATGCGATGGATGGCTTTTGCAAACCCGACATGCGGCGATGTGGTTCATGCCAACAGCAAATATGCACAACTTGATTCGTGCTGATATCTAGACTAAGCCATGTATTCTGCTATTGTAGCACAACCCTCTTTTGTTGGATATTATGTACTGTTGTTAGTTTGAAGCACTCCTCTGGTTTGAAGGATAGATACCTTCCTGGGATCAAGTGCATCCTAAC